>NW_027211804.1:900000-1177813 GCF_036971445.1 Narcine bancroftii | reverse complement strand
TTTGCTGACGATACCATGCTCGTGGGTTGTATAAAGGAAGGGGATGAGTCCACATGCAAGAGGGAGTTTGAAAACCGAGCTGAATGGTGCATCAACAACAACCTCGCACTCAATGTCACCAAAACCAAGGAGTTGATTGTTGACTTCAGGAAAGGAAAGCCAGAGGTTTAAAATCCAGTGATGATTGGGGGATCAGGGGTGAAGAGGGTGAGCGAATTTAGGTTCTTGGGAGACACCATCTCAAAAAATCTTCCTGGATCCAACACCAATGACATCGTGAAGAAAGCACGTCAGCGCCTCTACTTCTTCAGGGGTTTGTGATGACACCAGAAACTCTGGCAAATTTCTACAGAGATGTGGTGGAAAGTGTGCTGACTGCCTGCATCATGGTCTGGTATGGGGACACCAATACCCCTCAGAATAAAGCCCTCCAAAAGGTCGTGGGCACAGCCCAGGACATCACAGACAAAACTCTCCCCACTATTGAGTTTATTGACAGGGAATGGTGCTGTCAGAAAACATCAGCAATCATCAAGGATCCACACAGGCCAGCACATGCTCTCTTTCTCTTCTCACTGCTGCCATCAGGAACGAGGTCTCGGTGCCTCAAGACTCACACCCCCAGGTTCAGGAACAGCTGTTCCCCCTTCACCTTCAGACTCCTCAACAACAAACTCAATCAGGAACTCATTTCAGGACTCTTGCAGCACTTTATTGATTTTCTTTGTTTTCAATTCTTTTATCTTTCCAGGTTTCCACTGAACCGTTTATTTTTGCACGACCCATTCGTGGGAATTCGGCCGTGTCCACAGGAAAAAGGGAATCTCAGGGTTGGATGTGATGTCGTGTATGTTCTCTGCCAATCAATGGGAAATCTCCAAATCTTCAATCTTGGTGCAAGAGCCCACGAGGTGCAAACCAACCATCTCCTGTCCAAGCAGCAGATTGCAAGGGCTGTAAAGTGCTGCCACCGCCTGTTCACACCGAGTACTGCATGCATGAAGCGAGGGAGAGAGAGAGAGAGAGGTATAATACCACCACCTGGTGTCCGGACTCGCGAACTACAGGATACATGATTTTTATTTTTCATGGGAGTGTTGGAGAATGAGAGGAGACTTGATTAAGGTTAACAAAATAGAGCAAGATGGATAATATGGAGCTCCAATGAACAGGGAGGTCTCACCTGTGAAGGAGCAAGTGTGAGATCTCCCAGTTCATTCTTGCTCGGGCAGTGGTGGCCAATTCAAGACAGCTCCAATTAGGGGAAGAGAATATGCTGTTTCAGGTCATGGGTTTGAAACGGTTTCCCCAGTTGTGCCATTCAGACTCAAGAGAGCAGATGCTTGCAGACAGGAAGGAAACCTAGTTTTATTGTGGAGAATTGCTTGTTTTTCGGGGTGAAGGTTGTTTGTGGTCTGAGATTCCTCAATGGAAACATAGAAATTAGGTGTAGGAGGAGGCCATTTGGCCCTTCAAGCCTATACCGCCATTCAATTTGATCATGGCTGATCATCCACTCAGTACCCTGTTCCAGCTCTCTCTCTCCATACCCCCAGATCCCCCTAGTCACAAGTACTAAATCTAACTCTCTCTTAATTATAGCTATGGAACCGGCCTCAATCACTTCCTGTGGCAGAGAATTCCATAAATTCACCACCCTCTGAGTGAAAAAATTCTTCCCCATCTCAATCCTAAATTCTACTAAATGCTTCACAATGGAAGCAGCTATTTTTCTTGTGCCTGATTGTTAAACAGCTGGTAAAATGTCTCAAATCTATCACTCAGCCAGTACTTTGGGTCATTGATTTGGAGTGATGGCTTGGGAATATTTATTGCATGGTTTGTCCAAAGCTCTTAAAGTGACAGTGTGGAAGGAGTTTGTATGTTCTTTGTGTTTTCTGCCACCTTTGAGAACATAAAAAGTGTCCGTGAATTGTGGTATTGGTGAGACACAAGCTTGTTTTGCCCTGTTTTTGTTCTGTATGGATAAAATGTCCAGACACTGTTCTGTTCAAAAGACTAGTAACCAAATCAGATTCTCCCGAGTTCTTGTCATGGATATGCATCAAGAAGCCTGTTTTGCAGCAGTCGTGTTGCATTAGAGGTGCACATACAATTTTCAAAAATAATGAGTTTGAAACCAGAAAAAGATCAGGTCGTGCCCAAAGGTTCATCTGTGCTGTTGAATTGAATTGATGCCCCCAGGTCCAGAATGTGCACTTCCACCCCATGGTCTTGAGCTTCCCAAATCGCCAATGAACTTACGGCCCCCTTGAGCTGTGGAGTGTGGGAGGAAATCCACACAGACACCGAGAGGATGTAGAAACTTCTTGCAGTCAGTGCTGACTTGATCCTGGGGTGACTCGTGCTGGAGAGGTGGGACTACTGTCCTGCCTTCACCTTGTGATGGCTGATTTTTGTCTGTTGGTGGATGGAGGTCTGACATGATATTCCCTTGGCCTTGAGGGAAAGAAGAGTAGAAATTGCAAGGGCTCTGACAGAAATATTTAAAACCTGTTTATCCACGGGTGAGGTGCCAGAGGAATGGATGTAATCTAATGTTCCTTTGTTTAAAAACGGCTTCAAAAGCCAACCAGGTGAGCCTGACAGTGATAGGTTAATTATTGGAGGGTAATCAGAGAGTACCTCGAAAAGAATCTGTTCAAACAGCTGGCCTTTATCAACCAAAGCATAGAATACAGCAGTCGGGCAGTGAGGTTGAGACTAAACAAGGTATTGGTGAGGCCCAATTGAGAGTACTGTGTGCAGTTCTAGTCACCAAATGAGAGGAAAGCTATTGTTAGAAAAAGAAGTACTGTAATGGAAGATTATAACCTATTTTAGTTAACCTGTTTTTTTCTTAATTTCCAGCTCTTGGTTCTGCAGAGCTGAGAACCTTTTTTTAAAAACTTGCAGCTTTGGGTTCTGCAAGGCTGAGAACCTAATTGTTTTTAGACTCAGCAGACATAAGCAAAATTCCACCGAGGGGCCAGAGATGCTGTTATCTGAAGAAAGGACATCTGTGTACCGAGAACATTTAATCTTCCTGTTTGTTTTGGTCACAGACTGTCAGAGCTTAGCCTTGATGTAGAATAAACCATTGTATTAAAAATGATAAGCTGAAAATTATGTTATTCGTTAATTATCCTAGCATGCTAGCTTGCTTGCTTAACTTTCATGCTGTGCTGGGAATAGGTGCTTGGGTAAGCAGTTTTTGGGTAATAAAAGGCAAGGTCCTGCTGCTGAAGGGAGAGACTCTCCGAGAGGTGGCAGCATCTCTCAGCAAGAAGAAGAACTTCTGGAGTCCAGCCAACATCCCAGTCAGGGGAGGTGGAGAAGTTACAGTGGAGAAGTGTGCAGTCGTTGCCTCGCTTCGGCAGTTGGGACCAGTCCAAGCGTTGATAAATATAGTTGGGAAGGGCTTGCATATTGTAGTGTGAAATCAGCTTTTGAACTTGTAATAAACATTTGTATAATCTGAACTGCTCTCGGTGTGTGTGTCTATATTCTTTCGGTAGTTCAAACACTGTGACCAATCTAAAATGAACAAAGTGAGAGGTACAAGTTTACCCAAGACAAGTACCTTCACAGAAATTGCTCGAGACAAAAATTGAGAACAAAGAACATTTATTATACAACAATGCAAAGTTGGGTGCTTCCCCTTACCCTGGGAATACACACATACACAGGGGCTCACCCAACTTTTATAGAGTTGATTTCAGTATAGGAATACCCTCCCCCTTACATTCTTCTGCCTCCTGGATGAGTTTGGCATTAGGCAATCCTGTCTGCCTACCTGCTGATTCTGTGAACTTGGAGGACCTGTGGATGTCCCATCATGTCATTATCCTCATTGTCCTTATTCACAAACTTGTCTTTGTTCTAATTTACACCTTCCTAACTCTCAGGGCTACAACCTCTTCATATGTAGAACTTGCTAATACTGTGTAGGGCGAGAAGACCCTTATCTTACTCAGACTAACTCTACTTCCTACATTCTAATATCCATTTCTTAACCTGTTCATACTGGCTTTATTCATTTACCCATATATCTATATTACTTTCCTCATCTTCATATTTTTATATCAGTTTTATTCATCTCTCACAATCCTCACTTTTCTTTTAGATCAGTGATACTGATCTCTCACAATGATCAGTGTTACTGATCTCTTACACGATCAACAAAGTAGAGAGGGTGCAGAGAAGATTTACATCAATGTTACCTGGATATCAGCAATTTGATTACAAAGAAAGATTGAGCCAATGAAGTCTTTATTCTTTGGATTGTAGATGGTTGAGAGCGGATTTGATAGAGTCTTTAAAATTACTAGAAGGATAGATTGAGTTGATGTGGATAAGCTTTTTCCATTGCGAGTAGCAGAGATTGAAACAGGTCTTGAGTTAAGAGGCAAAAGTTTGGAAGTAACATGAGGGGGAACTTCTTTACTCAGAGTGGTGGCTGAGTGGAGTGAGCTTCCAGGAGAAATAGTGGTGGCAGGGTCCAAATTGGAGGGGAGGGGAATGCAGAGAGGTGGTACGAGAGGAGAGTATTTAGTTTAGTGCACACAAGAAGGGCCAAATGACCTGTTTCTGTGCTGTAATTGTTATAGGGGTAAAATGTGTGGCAGTAACTTGGAAGTCCGATGCGTATTTGAGAATGGGTCGATGGCCACACTGAAATAGGCCGTTGTATCCCACTTGAAATAATTACATTGAATTCACGGAACAACTTTGAATTTCTCTTTTGAAGATTTGGGATGTGTATTTACCAATTGTAGGAATTAAGTTGTACTCACCCAACACGAACTTTCTGACTCCTAAAACCAAGAAAAGCAAGATTTTATTTGAGAGTTTTGGTCAATTTTTATAAATACTATCTAGCTGTTTCCTCTCTTTATTGTTTTCTATTGGGCAGCTGTGGGAGGGGTTACTTTTTAAATCACTATGCATTAATTTTATCTTATTTTCAAAGAAGAAATTTAAGTTTTTTAATGCATATGTGAAATTAAATGTAAAAATGTTACAAATAAGATGAATGAAGAATTGTTTCAGGAACTGGCGATCTTCCACGAGTGCCATCAACCCCAGGAAGCAGGAATGTGTGAACGAAACACAAAACTGGCCAGAAGAACTGAGGAAACACAGCTAAAAGTGTCCAAAAAGGTGCTGATGCCACCTTGATTTTAACGTAGGTGACACCGAGGAATGCGTTGGGGCAGAGATGGTCTATGGACAGCCAATACGGACGCCTTGGGGAACAAAGCCCGCACCACCAGTCGGGATGGATAATGATGGGGAATGAATAAACAAATAGTTGAGACACCGAGAGAGAGAGTCACAGACAGACCCGATTGGTTCTTGAGGTGCATGTGACCCTGGTTAATGATATTCCCCACCTGATAGGTTCAGGCGTTGCATGTGACCCTGAGTAATGATATTCCCCACCTGATTGGTTTGGGGGTTGCATGAGACCCTGGTTAATGATATACCCCACCCGATTGGTTCAGGCTTTGCCTGGGATGCTGGTTAATGATATGCTCCACCCGATTGGTTCATGCGTTACATGTGACGCTGTTTACTTATATTCATTGCTCGATTGGTTCACAATTTGCCGAGGTAACTTTTTATTGATATTCCCTACCCGATTGGTTCGTGCGTTGCACGTGACGCTGGTTAATGATGTGCCCTGCCCGATTGGTTCATACGTTGCCTGGGACGCTGGTTAATGATATACCCCACCCGATTGGTTCATACGTTGCCGGTGACGCTGGTTAATGATATGCCCCACCTGATTGGTTCAGGGGTTGCATGTGACGCTGGGTAATGACATTCCCCACCTGATTGGTTTGTGGGTTGCACGTGACGCTGGTTAATGATGTGCCCTGCCCGATTGGTTCATACGTTGCCTGGGACGCTGGTTAATGATATACCCCACCCGATTGGTTCATACGTTGCCGGTGACGCTGGTTAATGATATGCCCCACCTGATTGGTTCAGGGGTTGCATGTGACGCTGGGTAATGACATTCCCCACCTGATTGGTGTGTGGGTTGCACGTGACGCTGGTTAATGATGTGCCCTGCCCGATTGGTTCATACGTTGCCTGGGACGCTGGTTAATGATATACCCCACCCGATTGGTTTATCCGTTGCCTGGGACGCTAGTTAATGATATTCCCCATCTGATTGGTTCAGGGGATGCATGTGACGCTGGTTAATGATATACCCGACCTGTTTGCTTCATGCTTTGCTTGTGATGGTGGTTAATAATATGCGCCACCCAATTGGTTCATGCGTTACATGTGACGCTGTTTATTTATATTCACCGCCCGATTGGTTCAAACGTTGCCGAGGATGCTTTTTATTGATATTCCCCACCCTATTGGTTCGTAGGTTGCACGTGACGCTGGTTAATGATATTCCCCATCCGATTGGTTCATGCGTTGCCTGGGACGCTGGTTAATGCTATTCCCCACCTGATTGGTTCAGGGGTTGCATGTGACGCTGGTTAATGATATGCCCCACCTGATTGGTTCAGGGGTTGCATGTGACGCTGGGTAATGACATTCCCCACCTGATTGGTTTGTGGGTTGCACGTGACGCTGGTTAATGATGTGCCCTGCCCGATTGGTTCATACGTTGCCTGGGACGCTGGTTAATGATATACCCCACCCGATTGGTTTATCCGTTGCCTGGGACGCTAGTTAATGATATTCCCCATCTGATTGGTTCAGGGGATGCATGTGACGCTGGTTAATGATATACCCGACCTGTTTGCTTCATGCTTTGCTTGTGATGGTGGTTAATAATATGCTCCACCCAATTGGTTCATGCGTTACATGTGACGCTGTTTATTTATATTCACCGCCCGATTGGTTCAAACGTTGCCGAGGATGCTTTTTATTGATATTCCCCACCCTATTGGTTCGTAGGTTGCACGTGACGCTGGTTAATGATATTCCCCATCCGATTGGTTCATGCGTTGCCTGGGACGCTGGTTAATGCTATTCCCCACCTGATTGGTTCAGGGGTTGCATGTGACGCAGGTTAATGATATGCCCCACCCGACTGGTTCATGCGTTACCTGGGACGCTGGTTAATGATGTGACCCAACACTTGGGCACTGAGGCTTAGGGTTTCCACCCATTTGTTTCCAAACGTCTGTTTCTACGCCTCCTGATTCAATCTTCTGTTTCCTCCCTTTGTTTCCACGCCTCTTTTTACATCCCTCTGTTTGAATCCATCTATTTGCATCTTGGTTTCAACATCTCTGTTTCCACCCTTCTTTTTCCACACCTCTCACTCCATGCGGTGTGTCCTCCTCTTGCTTTTGACCCCTCTGTTTTGAGCCCTCTCATCTGTCTCTGCCCCTCCAATTCTACCCCATTGAATGAAGCGCTCAAGTGCGCAGTGAGTTCACTCTGACACCAGGGGGAGATATTGCGCCTAATGTGGGCTTTTGCAGTTTGCCCATCTTGACACTGGAGGGCGGTGTGGTCCCAATTTCTCTCAACTACATCTCCACCTGCACTCACTGATTCACCAAAATTAAGTCAATCATTTTTAGGTGTTTTTGAATCTTAAATATTTGTAAAACACTCTTTATTCCATTGTTTAATTTTAGAAGTGTTTTGGGTCATTAAGAAGTTTGGTGGTGTATGTTTTGAAGCATGTGAGGAAACCAGAGGAAACCCACAGACACAAGGAGAAAGTACCTTACGGACAGCGCCAGATTTGAAACCCGGTCACTGAGGCTGTGACAGTGTTGCTTGGAGTCTGAGGACATGGTTGTGGTACTGACTGGGTGTTTTCCATCAGTATTTACTAAAAAGGACATGGTGGATATTTGGGCATGTTCATGGGTCCAGGTGTTTTGAGAGGAATTCTTGGGATTTTTGGAGGAGTCTGAGCCCTTCATCAGGAGTGCAGGATAACAGGCAAACACTTGAATAAAAAGATAGGGGAGAGGAAGAGACAAAAAGGTAACAGTTAAGGGGTAACAGGTGGACACAGGTGGGAGGGTAGAAGAGAAAAATGGGGGGAAAAAGGACAGGGAAGCATAGCTCTGATAGAATGAAGGCAAAGGGACATGAGAGGAAAGGAGACAGGTGGGGAAATAGAGACCAGAGGAGTGGTCTTACCAGAAATTTGGAGGTCGATATTGATGCTATTTGATTAGAGACTTCCAAGATGGAATTTGTGTTAGGCCTTGGTTTGGCAATGTGTGAGGCCTTGGACAACCATGTTGAGTGGGAATGGGATGTGGAATTAAAATGGTCTGCCCCTGGGAGATCCTTCTGTTGGAGCCATCAGAGTGAAGGTGACCAATGAAATGATTTTTCCAGTTTGTGTCCAATCTACCCAGCATAGAGGAGGCCACGTCAGGATCAACAGATCCAGTGGAGGACCCTACGGATTCATCAGTGAAGTTTTGCTTCACAGTCAGGTTCCAAGGGAACAGTTGATGGGAAGGAATGAGCGAATCACTGATGGAGCAATCACAACAGAAAGGAAGGAGGTGTCTGATGGCAGGAGTGGTGGAAAATTTATGGTGTGGGAGGCAATGACCAGGAGAATTCTGTCCTTGTTATATTGAGGGGGGTGGGGGAGGAGGGGCAGGGTTGGGAATAGAGATGTGGGCAAGGGCATTAGGCCAGATATCCTGGACCAGATGGGCCATACAAGCACATATGTGAGCTGAATTCATCACCTCACAAAGATATGTCACTTGCTTAACTAGCCGACTGCCCAGCAGCATCCCATTCCAGGAGCTGCTCAAGATGTTACTATTCTATGATGTTGTCTTGACCACAATGAAGAAGGTCGAATCCGCCCCTTGTTTCAATGTCTAGCAACATGCAGCTGTGATACCTCACACCTGAAGGATCAGCCAATTAACTGTTGACCAGATTCCAGCTCAGGCCTGGCTGCTGTCTCCATCACCATCGCCAATAGTGAGAGACCATCAGTTCAGGGGCTGTTAATCAGGTGACAGAAATTCATGGGTTTAAAGCAGATGAGTTTCTCTCCCCGCCCCACTCTCCTCTCTTTCCCCTTCCCCCGCTCCCCACTGCCCCCGCTCCCCACTGCCCCCGCTCCCCACTGCCCCCGCTCCCCACTGCCCCCGCTCCCCATTGCCCCCGCTCCCCACTGGCCCCGCTCCCCACTGCCCCCGCTCCCCACTGCCCCCGCTCCCCACTGCCCCCGCTCCCCACTGCCCCCGCTCCCCACTGCCCCCGCTCCCCACTGCCCCCGCTCCCCACTGCCCCCGCTCCCCACTGCCCCCGCTCCCCGCTCCCCCCCTCCCCCGCTCCCCCCCTCCCCTCCTCCTCGCTCCCTCCTCCCCGCTCCCTCCTCCCCCGCTCCCTCCTCCCCCGCTCCCTCCTCCCCCGCTCCCTCCTCCCCGCTCCCTCCTCCCCGCTCCCTCCTCCCCGCTCCCTCCTCCCCCTCCCCTTCCCCTCTTCTCCTCCCCTTCCCCTCTTCTCCTCCCCTTCCCCTCTTCTACTCACCCCCTTCCCCTCTTCTCCTCACCCCTTTCCCCTCTTCACTCTTCCCCCCCACTCTTCCCCCCCCCTGTAACCTGTGGTTTTCAGCCTGAGATGTTGCTGCCATCAGAGGAAGGTAGGAAGTTTGGTTTTACTGTGGCTGCTTTTTCTGGGGTTGTTCTCTGAGTTGTTGGGGTGAAAGGAATTTGGTGTTCGTGGAAGCCACCGTTTGTGGGTAGTTTGCAATCTGGTGTTTTCCATGTGGCTCAGAACGATGGAGCCAGAGAAATGTGTTGGTTTCGTGTGTGTGGTTTACGGTGCATGCAACTTTAGCTCTTGTCTTGGGATGATGGTTTTGGGATGTTTGTACCTGATTGTGTCTGAGGTTTGCCTCTGAAGTGTGGGCTGCTGATGGACGTAGGTGGGCAAGAGCTGGGTTTGGGGATTGCATGGGAAATGGGGAATTCTCTTGCTCTTGAATGCAAGAAGCACTTCATTTAACTTTCTGCTCATGTAACCCTATCTGCCTTATGCATGAATGAGTGGTTTGTGTAATAGT
Organism: Narcine bancroftii; assembly: GCF_036971445.1. Classification (NCBI taxonomy): domain Eukaryota; kingdom Metazoa; phylum Chordata; class Chondrichthyes; order Torpediniformes; family Narcinidae; genus Narcine; species Narcine bancroftii. The sequence continues at coordinate 1,167,771 of NW_027211804.1, read as the reverse complement.
GCACTTTATTACAGGACAATCAATTGAATTTTGATCTTGGCATGTTTAGCAGAATGAAGGTGAATGGGGGTATTTGTGTGGTTCTGTTCTGAATGTTTAAAGTTCCTGTCTCTGGATGTACAGTTCAGGGGTGAAATATCCTGATGTCAGTTCTTCTGTTTTCACACGTAGTAACTCAACCAATTTCTGTAGCGACGCAAATGCTGGGGAGGCTCAGCAGGTCAAGCAGTGAACTTTATATAGTACAGATACTTGCCCTGATAAAGGGCTCAAGCCTGAAACGCTGTTGTGTGTTTATCTGAATACTGTCTGGAGCAAACAAACCAGGGTCTCCAATCAGAATTGGGTGGGGAGTTTTGTGCATTACAGTCGTAGCGATGCAACATTTAAAATCTTTAGGTTCATCTGTGTCTTAAATCTTTAAAGTTATACCTGCACCCCCAATTAACCTCCAGTCTCCAGAGAACAGTCCAGCACAGAAGCAGGTCCTTCGGCCCTTCGAATCTGTGCTGAACTATTATTTGGCCCATTCCCACTGACCTGCAACCAGTCCATAGCCCACCATACCCTTCCCATCCACATACCCATCCAAATTCTTCAATATTAAGATTGACTCCTCATTCACCATCACCCAGCAGCTCATTCCACATTCCCTTTACTCTCTGAACAAATTTCTTCCAATTTTCCCTCTAAACTTTTCCCATTTCACTCTTATTCCAAATCCGCTGGTTTGTCTCTGAGTGGATAACGCTGACCTACATTTACTGTCTATCCACCTCATAATTTTAAATACCTCTGTCAAATCTCAGTCATTCTTCTACCCTCCAGGGAATAAAGTCCTAACCTGTTAAACCTTTCCTTGGAACTGATTTCCTGAAGTCAGAGCAACATCCTAGTGAATTTTCTCTTTCAATCTTATTGATATCTTCCCTGTCGTTAGGTGATCACAACTGCACACAAGACTCCAATTTTGGCCTCACCAATTTCTTGTGAGGCTTCACCGTAAACTCCACACTTTGAAACTCAGTACTTTGGCAAATGAAGGCCAATATGACAAAAACTCTCTTTACAACTCTATCCACCTGTGACAGCACTTTCATGGAATGACACCTGTTTCCCAGTTCCCTCTGTTCTACCGCACTCCTCAGTGCCCAACCGTTCACCGTCTTTTCATGGTTTGTCCTTCAAAATGCAACACCTCACAGTTGTTCATGTTAAATTCCATCTGCTGTTTATTCCAGCTGGTCCAGATCCATCTGCAAGCTTTGAAAACCTTCCTTGCTGTCCACAACGCTTCTGATCTGAGTATTGTCTGCAAACTTGCTGATCCAATCACCACATTGTTGTCCAGATTGTGCATCTATATGACAAGCTACGCTGGTCCCAGCACCGATCCCTGCAGTACAGATCCCTGCAGCACACCACTAGTTACAGGCTTCCCCCTTCCCACCCCCCTCCAAAAACAGTAAATATTGAACATATAAAATACAATAAAACAATATCTTTTACAAAAGGAATACGAACAAAAAAGACGTATCATCTACTTATTCACATTAAATCTGATCGTGTTTATCTTCTTATCATTTTAGGTGGTGGTGGTCCAAGGCCTGCTCTTTCTGTTATGTTCCATATATGGTTCCCAGGTTTTTTCAAACATTGTAACTTTGTCTTTTAAATTGTATGTGATTTTTTTTTTCCCAATGGGATATACTTACACTTGGTTATATATTCCATTAATGTTTGTAGTCATATCGTCCAAAGTGGCCATCTTATATCTTTATTTTCACTCTTTCCCACCTCTTCACCACCTCCATCCCTTTTTTCCATTACTGTCTTTTAAGCTTTCCTTTTTAAATTCAGTATATGACAACGCACTTAAGACATGAAATACCCCAACAATCCCCACAAGCAATAACCCTTTAACCCCAAATGAACCTCCCCTCCTTGGATTGCCCCTTGTCCCTTGACAGGAACAACTCCCCTTTCCATTCAGTTTGCTCACAAGGGTTTTCAACTTACTCGCAAGCATCAACCGATTTCACAGTGACCATTATTCTTCCCCCCCCAACCCCCCAGAAAACACTATTTTCCTATACATATAACAAAGCTCTCTCTCTCTCTCTATTTTTTTTCCCTTCTTCTCCTTCTCTCAGCCATCTTTAAATCTTTATGGATACATTATCTTTACTTTATATTTTTGTATATTTTCTTGCCAGACTTCTTTCTTGTCACTCTTCTCCTGTCCTGCAAATGTTCAGCAAATTCTTGGGCTTTCTTTGGGTCCAAGAACATTCTATTCTGTTCCCCTGAAATAAATAGTTTGAGTACTGCTGGATGTCTTAATATCAAGTTATAACCTTTCTTCCATAAGATTGTTTTCGCCGTGTTGAATTCCTTCCTCTTCTTTAAAAGTTCAAAGCTTATGACCGGGAAAAAAAATTTTTGTCCCTTGTATTCCAACGGCTTATTGTGTTCTCTTGCCTGCTCCAGTATGTTATCTCGTCTATCTTAGAAATGTTACCAATATGGATCTCGGTTTTAGATGTGGTGGCGGTTCCAGTACTAGCGTTCCATGTGCCCTTTCGATTTCTATTTCTTCATGTGAATCTGTCATTCCCAGCATCTTTGGGATCCATCCTTTTATAAATTCCTTCATACCTGACCCTTCTTTGCCTTCTTTCAGGCCCACAATTTTTATGTTGTTCATGTTGTTTCGCCTACTGTTTCCAATACGTCATTTTTTTGCGTCTCTCAGCTGGCCTCTCCTCAGCTGAGTCCCCCTCCCACTGGCATTCACCTTTTCTTTGACTTGCGCATTGCGCATGTGCAACTCTTCGCGCAGGTGCAGTTGAACACCTCTTCTTGGCTCTGAGAGCCATTTTTGAAGTCCACCGGTTGGGAGGACACCACTCCTCTGGGAACACCAGAGATCGGCCGCTCTTCTCCACGGTGGCTCTCTGCTCCAATGTGCAGATAAGGCCTTCTTCTTTCTTCTCCAGTGATTTTCCTTCTTTCCTTTTCTCTTTTATTATTACGATTTCTCTTTTGGGTGTGTGAGGGATACTGGAATGTTAGGAGTCCAGAGATACTGGAAGCAAGTGCCAATTAAGAATAAAGTATTATGGGTTAACTTAAGGTGAAGGGATACTGGAATGTGAGGAGTCAAGCAAGTGCTCATTAGAGATGAAGTATTATGGGTTAAATCAGGCTGGAATGAGAGGAAGGGTTGTAAAAGTGTAATAAACTAAGGATGTTCAAAACAGGATAACAAGTTGATTGCTTTAGCAAGTCTTAGGGATTGATTAATGAGTGAAGCCATACTTCTCTGGCTAACAAGTTTGCAAGAAGACACATAAACTGATAAGAAGTTAGAATCCACGTGGGCAGAATTACCTAATGCTAAACCAATCCAGGAGGCAGAAGAATGTTGGGGGGAAGGTATCTCTGTACTGAAATGAAATGTATAAAAGTTGGGTCAGCCCCAGGATCTGTGTGTATTCCCAGGGTAAGGGGAAGCACCCAACTTTGCATTGTTGTATAATAAATGTTCTTTGTTCTCAGTTTTTGTCTCGAACAATTTCTGTGAAGGTACTTCTGTTTCTCACAGGTGCCATCTTCTGTCTCTTCTCTGAAACTTTCTCTTTCTCTTCCTGTATTTTATGTTTATTGAGCTCTGTTTTTTCAAACTTTTTTTTCTTTTCCCTGGAGAGGGCTGGTTCCACTAGACCAGCCACGACTCCATCACGTGACTCCCTCTCCTCACCCTCGTACTTGAGAATGGTGTGAACTCTACCCTAGAAACAACCACAGCAAAGAGACCATTCAGCCCTTCTCATCCCTGGTGAAATATCATTCTGCCAGTCTCATCGACCTGCACCCAGTCCCTAACCCTCCTGACTTCCCACATCCATGGATCTCTGCAATTGATTCTTAAAACGTAAGAGTTTGAATGTTAAATGGCAGACCATTGAGGAGTGTCGTCGAACAAAGGGATGGAGGAACTGTGGTACAAAACTGCCCGAAAGTGGAGTCCCATGTAGAGATAGGGGGTGAAGAAAGCTTCTGGTATTTTGGCTTTCAGAAATGAGAGGATTGAGTGCAGGAGGTGGGAGGCCATGAGCAAGTTGGACAAGGCCTGGGTGAGGCCAACTTGGGAACGATGTGTGCCGTTTGGGTGGCCGGAGGAGAGGAAGGATAGGAATGAGACAGCGCGTCGAGGAGAGGGACAAGAAGGTGGTCTGGCTTTCGGGGTTTGAGTTCCAGGGGAAGGTTGGACAGGCTGGGACTTTATTCCCTGGAGCGTAGAAGATTGAGGAAGATTTGAAAATTGTGAGGGGGGACGGATCGTGTCCATGGGGACAGGCTGTTTCCAAGGAGAGTGGGAGAGATTCAAATAGGAGGACATGGATTGAGATTGAAGGGGGATTTTCTTCCCTCAGAGGGGGGTGGGAGCGTGGAATGAGCTTTGGGCCAAGGTGGTGGAGGTGGGATGGACTGGACTCTTGGGGGGGAATGTGGGGCAGGTCCTGGTGTGGAAATGTGCAGCCTGAAGGGGAGATGGACTGGAGGCCCGAGGCAGCTCTCGGCCCCTTCCCCAGTGGGGCTGGGCTGGCAAGAGATCCCGTGGAGGGGTGGCCCAAGCTCTCGCGAGAGCGACCCCTGGGGGCCGCCATGTTGTTGATCTTTCCCGCCTTTGGAGCAGTTGGTCGCGAGCGGGAGAGGTTCGTGTCGGTGCTTCACGGGCGGGAACCGGGGCATTTTGGGAGCGAGACCAGGGAGGAGGGAGTTTCCACGGGTCGCCCTTTGGGTCTGGGGCGGCCGGAGCTCGGAGGGGAACGGGCGGGGAGATGGTTGTGAGGTGGGGCCGGGGAACCGTGAGGGAGTTTCGGTCGGGGTGACATTAGGGTTTCTGGTAGTCGGGGCCCGCGAGGCTGAGGGGGGGCGGGGGCCGCGAGACTGAGGGGGGTTCGGGGCCCGCGAGACTGAGGGGGGGTCGGGGCCCGCGAGGCTGAGGGGGGGTCGGGGCACGCGAGGCTGAGGGGGGGGGTCGGGGCCCGCGAGGCTGAGGGGGGGTCGGGGCCCGCGAGGCTGAGGGGGGGGTCGGGGTCCGCGAGGCTGAGGGGGGGGTCGGGGCCCGCGAGGCTGAGGGGGGGGTCGGGGCCCGCGAGGCTGAGGGGGGTTCGGGGCCCGCGAGGCTGAGGGGGGGTCGGGGCCCGCGAGGCTGAGGGGGGGGTCGGGGCCCGCGAGGCTGAGGGGGGGGTCGGGGCCCGCGAGGCTGAGGGGGGGTCGGGGCCCGCGAGGCTGAGGGGGGGGTCGGGGTCCGCGAGGCTGAGGGGGGGGGTCGGGGCCCGCGAGGCTGAGGGGGGGTCGGGGCCCGCGAGGCGGAGGGGGGGGGTCGGGGCCCGCGAGGCGGAGGGGGGGGGTCGGGGCCCGCGAGGCTGAGGGGGGGCGGGGGCCGCGAGACTGAGGGGGGTTCGGGGCCCGCGAGACTGAGGGGGGGTCGGGGCCCGCGAGGCTGAGGGGGGGTCGGGGCACGCGAGGCTGAGGGGGGGGTCGGGGCCCGCGAGGCTGAGGGGGGGTCGGGGCCCGCGAGGCTGAGGGGGGGGTCGGGGTCCGCGAGGCTGAGGGGGGGGTCGGGGCCCGCGAGGCTGAGGGGGGTTCGGGGCCCGCGAGGCTGAGGGGGGGTCGGGGCCCGCGAGGCTGAGGGGGGGGTCGGGGCCCGCGAGGCTGAGGGGGGGGTCGGGGCCCGCGAGGCTGAGGGGGGGGTCGGGGCCCGCGAGGCTGAGGGGGGGTCGGGGCCCGCGAGGCTGAGGGGGGGGTCGGGGTCCGCGAGGCTGAGGGGGGGGGTCGGGGCCCGCGAGGCTGAGGGGGGGTCGGGGCCCGCGAGGCGGAGGGGGGGGTCGGGGCCCGCGAGGCGGAGGGGGGGGGTCGGGGCCCGCGAGGCGGAGGGGGGGTCGGGGCCCGCGAGGCAGAGGGGGGGTCGGGGCCCGCGAGGCGGAAGGGGGGGTCGGGGCCCGCGAGGCGGAGGGGGGGGTCGGGGCCCGCGAGGCTGAGGGGGGGGTCGGGGCCCGCGATGCTGAGGGGGGGTCGGGGACCCGCGAGGCTGAGGGGGGTGTCGGGAACCCAGAACGGTGGGGGGTGTCGGGGAACCTTGGATGGGAATGAGCGGGAAGTTTGTGATGGATGTGAGGGGGCTGGGGATGGGGACCTGCATGTGGAATGGGTGGTCGGGGCCAATAATAGAAAGGTTCCACTTTTCCACAGGACTCTCTGTTCCTCAAGTAGATGCGGCAGTGATGTTCCCCCCACCCCATCCAGCGCCAGGATTCCAGGCGTGGGGGTCGATGAGGGATCAGGGATGCTATGAGGGCGGTCGACAGTCTGACCCGTTTGGTGACCCCTGACCTCAACCATCATGTTACTAAAAGGAATGGATGAAGGTCTGGCAGAGGATGAGGTTTGTCTTCATTTTGGTGAGGCATTTGATAGGCTCCACAGACTTAGTCATAAGGCTTGGGATCTATGGATGTGTGGATTCAGAAATGGCTTAACTGCAGAAAGCATTTGGATATGGGCATGGATGGGAGGGGTATGAAGGGATATGAAATGGGTGCTTGTCAGTGGGATGAGAAAATCAGTTCACCACAGACTGGAAGGTTTCTGTGCTGGAATGAGACGTCATTAACAATGACACCGACAGCCCAATCCTCTTTCTGCCAGTTCCGCTGCAGACATTAGAAGACGGTCCTGTTTAAAATAATCCGAATAACCCTGGGCGCGGACCCACCGAAGCCACAGTTTAGTTCCTGCACCTCAGATGGTGAAATCTACAGATTTTTCTTTAAAATATTGTTTACATTGTAAAACAATTTGAAAAGTGCATTAACTTTTGTTAATACCCACACTCCTGTTCGGCTCCGAATCATGGGTCCTCTACCGGCATCACCTACGGCTCCTAGAACGCTTCCACCAGCGTTGTCTCCGCTCCATCCTCAACATCCATTGGAGCGCTTTCATCCCTAACGTCAAAGTACTCGAGATGGCAGAGGTCGACAGCATCGAGTCCACGCTGCTGAAGATCCAGCTGCGCTGGATGGGTCACGTCTCCAGAATGGAGGACCATCGCCTTCCCAAGATCGTGTTATATGGCGAACTCTCCACTGGCCACCGTGACAGAGGTGCACCAAAGAAAAGGTACAAGGACTGCCTAAAGAAATCTCTTGGTGCCTGCCACATTGACCACCGCTAGTGGGCTGATAACGCCTCAAACCGTGCATCTTGGCGCCTCACAGTTTGGCGTGCAGCAACCTCCTTTGAAGAAGACCGCAGAGCCCACCTCACTGACAAAATGCAAAGGAGGAAAAACCCAACACCCAACCCCAACCAACCAATTTTCCCCTGCAACCGCTGCAACCGTGTCTGCCTGTCCCGCATCGGACTTGTCAGCCACAAACGAGCCTGCAGCTGACGTGGACTTTTTACCCCCTCCATAAATCTTCGTCCGCGAAGCCAAGCCAAAGAAGAATGTTCAATTCAAAAGGAAAAAATAATGAAAAAATCTTAATTCAAAGCCCGAGCGCTAAGCAAGGTTCAAAAAAAAACCCACAGGAATAAAGTGCCAACATCCTGCAGATGGATTTATCAGTGGCTAAGGACCAGATTTATTCTCGTCTCTCGCCGTGCACACACGAAGATGAGAGCAGTGTTTGAGATGCTCCAGGCTCCGTGTTACAACGTATACCCAGCCAGAAAGAATTCCGATCCATATCCCCACGTTTTTATTCCTGGGGCTGACGGCAGGGTTCAGCCTGAAATAGCAGAGGATGAGAATCCAGGCAAAAGGACAGAAGCCCAGACCAAAGCAAAAATTGCAGCAGAAGGATTTAGTTCCACCGGTAGAGAGAGAGGGAGAGTGGAAGGACACTTTCAGAATGCCCATAGGATTTAACCTGTTTAAAAGCAGGTGGCACAAATCTGTGCAGAGGGGCACAATTTAAAGGCGATTGCAGATGTTTGATTGGGAAGCTGCAGGAATTCAACCCATCAGAATGAAGTAAATGCAATATCCATAGAGAGAAACCTTGGGCTTTTCTCTGGAGTGATGCAGGAAGCTCATGGACTGAATGGATTTGTGGCAGAGCTTGGTGGAGGAGCAGGCAGTGCTGAGGAAACAGAAGGCTGCTGAAGGACTTGTAAAAAGAGAACGTGCAGAAGGCTGCGGGTGCCTGGAGCACATGGCCGGGGAGGATTGTGGAGTCTGGAATAATAGGGACATTTAACATTTAGACAGGCACATCGATGCAACAAAAATAGTGGGTTATGGATTTGAGGGGTGAAAGGTTCAGTTTGTAGTAGGTTTGAGCAGGTGTCTTGTGACAGCAATACACCTGAGCAAAAAGCTCTGCAAAAGTATGGACATCGCCCAGGACATCTCAGGTAAAAAGCCTCCACCATTGAGAACATTTGCTGGGAATGATGCTGTCAGAGAGCATCAGGAATCAAGGATCCACGTCACCCGCTCTGTTCTCACTGCTCCCATCAGGAAAGAGGTATAGCCAGGTTCAGGAATAGCCCTTCATCACGAGACTCAACACACATTCAGGGACTTTTCCTTTTGCACTTTGAATTTTTTCTCTCTCAATTCCAGTTTGTTTTCATATCCAAATTTTCAGAGATTACAAGTAGATGAGCCCAGTTGGGGAAACTTGGTTTTGGTCTATGTAATGGTTACTTTTATCCCCTTTTATTGTTCATTTATATAAGTGTCTGGGCCACTATGTGGTCCAGGTACAGCTGACAGACCTTTACCAAAGGGTCACGTTTATGTGATTTTTTTTTTCTTCCGTAGGTAACAGCAGTGCATTTCCACAGCCCAGCGGACATCCATTTGATCGTGATACATATTTTCGCGAAGGCCAGTGCTATTTTTATAAATGAGATTAGATATTTGGTCAAGTTGTCGCTTGTTTCCATGAAGATATTGCTCCAGGTCTCACGCGGAGGCCACTCCTGTGATCGTGGTTAATTTTTCTGTGCTTTCTTGCCAAAATGGCCTCACTTTCACTCACGACCACGTAGAAAAGTTTAATGAAGCTCATCATCCCATTGGCCTTCATAACTATCCTATCAACCTGAGCGGCAACCTTGAGGGATATTTGGATTTGAACCCCAAAGTCCCTCTCTTTATCCTCACTCATGTAACCGACTGGTAACCTTGTACCCAGCCTTCTGGTTTGTCCTTCCAAAATGCATCACCTCACACTTACCTGGATTGAAATCCTTATCCTTCGACAACCTTCAGCATCATCCACAACTCCTCCAACCTTCACATCATCTGCAGACATACTGACCCATCTTCTGCCTCTTCATCCAGGTCATTTATAAAAATCATCAAGAGCAGGGGTCCCAGAACAGATCCATGTGGCACTCCACTCCTCTCTGCTTTCTTCCAACAAGACAATTTTTTATCCACAGCCAAAGTTACCCTGATCCTTTGCCAAATTGCTTTCTAATGAGTCTCGTCAAATTCTTGCTAAAATCCATGTAGACCACATCTACCACACGACCCTCATTCATTTCCTTTGTTACCCCACTCAAATAAAACTCATTTAGACTCATGAGGCATGACCTTCCCATCACAAAGCCATGCTGACTGTCTTTGAGAAGTCTGTACTTCTGCAAATGCTCATAGATCCTATACTGGTCTATAATTCCCAAGATTCTCCCCATTACCTTTTCTAAACAAGGCGACTGCATTTGATGGTTTGTGCTGGATTTTGGGGGCAGGGGGCTGGGTGTTTGTGGGCAAGGGCTGGGTTTGGGGCTCAGGGAATTCTCTTTTCCTCTTGACTGCAAGGAACACTATGTCTAACTTCCTGCTGATGTGACTCTGTCTGCTTTATGACTGAATGAAGTGAATTTTGTGTAATATTGCACTTTATACCATGACAATCAATTGAATTTTGATCTTGGCATGTTTGGAAGAATGTTCTTAGTGACAAATCTGTCACCATGTAAGGGGTTTGAGTGTTTTTTTTTTCTCATCCTTGTTGAAGTCGAGTTCCTGTCAAGGTACAAAAAGGTACAGTAACAAAGCACAAACTCTAAAACACAGTCTTTATTGAGTCATGCCAGAAGGAATGAGGGGTACCAGTGGTGGGTGAACAGACTCACCTCACTATCGATGTTTGAACGGGAGTTAAAGAACACAGTCACATGGTAGAGCTTTTAAGACATTTTCCTGCCAACAAATTGGATAACATTTCTTGGAAGGTATTAGTACAGCTTCTGCTTTACATTTTGCACATCCTCTTCCTCAAGACAGAGAAAGGATTTGTTGTTGGCAATTTAATCTCATGTGCCCGTTATAATTAAGAACATCCTTCTGGTCTACAAAATTTCAACAGAAATCTGAAAGGGTTGCTCACAGTACACATTGGTAATCATTCTCTGCCTGTCTGATTTCTGGTTTCCAATTTACACATGTAAATGTCTAGTTTCATAGTAATTTTTAATTGTTGAAGTTGACAATGGTGGCTAACAGTTCAAAGCAGAAACTGCCATTCTGGGTCTGAGTGGTGCTGAAGGCTTCTTGCAGCCTTTGGATCAGGCCTGATGAGCCTCCTTCAGGTGGCCAGAATACCCCCGATGTAAAGTCACATATTCTATCCGAATGCGGCTGTATGGAGGCCATGTGAAAGAGCCTGATGTGGATCGGAGGAGTACTTACCAATCTTCCTTCGGGAGATATAATCTCCGTGTCTGAGCAATTCCCCCGAGGAACCTGAATGCAGCCGCCTGATGATAATCAGCCAGGGACCCAAATCCCCGCGCCTGACAGCCCCCCTCCTCATGCCCGACAACCCACCCTTCCCGCGTCCGACAGCCCCATTCACCTCACCCGAGAGCCTCCATCACTGCGCACGACACCACCCATCACTGCTGCCTGACAGCCTCCCCTGACCCAACATCCTGTGCCAGCCGCACTTGCCCTGATGTCCTGCACTGACAGGAACTGGAGTGCGCTCTGAGGCGCCTCTCCTGCAGCTGTCCCTTTCAGGCTGCCATCTGAAAGAACATTCCATAGGGCTGTTTCTGCTTCTGCAGACTGATTCTTGACGTAGAATGCAGCTGAAAGTGGCTCCAGCTGTAGTCAATTCGCACTATTGTTTTAGAGATGAGGCAGGCATTAGGATATGAGACTCAGTCGAGGAGTTGAGAATTGAAATGTCCTTAGTCACTCTATCTCCTAGCTTCCTGGCAAAATCTGTGTGATGGTGTCTTCATCACAATTATCAGAACAAGATCCAGCTAATATTCTGCACCCTTCATGAAATTGGAAAGTGAATGGGGGGAATTTGTGTGGTCAGGGCTTAATATGACACAGAATGATGCAGACACAGGAAATGTGAGCAGGCTCTTACCACTTTAATGAGGAGATATATATACAAGAGGACGTGACTTTAGGGTGAAAGTGGAAAGGTTTAGGTGGAACTTCGAAACTTAATGAGTGGTGGGAGTGTGGAACGAGCTGCCATCTGATGTGGTGGGTGCAGGCTCAGTCTTCAGTTTGAAGAATAAATTGGATAGCGACAAGGATGGAGAAGTCTCGAGGGTTATGGAAATGGGTGCAGGTCAGTGGGACGAGTGGAATGATGTCTTCAGCACAGACTTGAAGGGCTGAATGGGGTGTTGTCTGTGTTTTTATGGTTCTAATTAATGCCAAGACATTTTGGGCACTAACTATACATCCACACAGAGAGAACCCAGACTGAATCTTTACATTTAAACATAGAGCAGAGTAATTGGCCAAAGGAGCTCTGACCACATAAATAGTCCCATTAACCACCCACCACCACCCCCATCCCCCCCCCCACACACACACACACACACACACGTGTACAGAGTTTGAAGGGTGGGGTGAACATACAAGCAGACCCGTGCAGACGGGGCCAGATTTGAACCAAGGTGACTGACGTGGCAGGACCATTGCACCACCTGTGGCATAAATATTCCCAAGTCATCGCCCTAAACCAATGCTCCAAGGCACTGGGAGAGCAAACAGCTTAAAGTATACCCAATTCTGCATAGTTTGAACTGCTGTACAACCATCAGGAACAAAGAAAACCCTAGTTGGTCTTATTGAAATTTTCAGCTATCATAGAGCACAAAAGGCTTTCAAACCCACAGTCAAAGAACAAGTCCCCAAAACAAACAGATCTCTGTCATGAGTCAAGGCTCCTCCGACACTCCCTGAGCTGGAAGCATTGGTTACTGTTTTGACCCCACGAACTAATAAACAACATTGATGTTGTTTTGACCACAATGACAAAGGTTGGAGCCAGCCCTTGTTTCAATGTCCAGCAATATTCAGCATTGATACCTCACACCTGAAGGATCAGCCAATTAACTGTTGGCCAGATTCCAGCTCAGGCCTGGCTCCTGTCTCCATCAAGGTGGCCAATAGCGAGAGAGCATCAATTCAGGGGCTGTTAATCAGGTGACAGAAATTCATGGGTTTAAAGCAGGTGATTTTTTTTCTTCCCCTTCCCCCCCACTCTTCTCTCTTTCCCCTTCCCCTGCTCCCCTCCTCCCCCCCGTGTTCTCCTCCCACTTTTCCCTCTTCTCCCCTTCTCCTATTCTCCAACCCTCTTCACCCCCCTCTTCTTCCCCTCTTCTCCTCCCCTCCTTCTGCTCTTCGCTCTTACCCCCCCCCCCCCCCCCTGTAACCTGTGGCTTTCATCCTGAGATGATGCTGCCATCAGAGGAAGGTAGGAAGCCTGGTTTTACTGTGGCTCCTTTTTCTGGGGTTATTTGAGTTGTTGGGGTGAAAGGAATTTGGTGTTCGTGGAAGCCACCGTATGTGGGTAGTTTGCAATCTGGTGTTTTCCATGTGGCTCAGAACGATGGAGTCAGAGAAATGTGTTGGTTTCGTGTGTGTGGTTTACGGTGCATGCAACTTTAGCTCTTGTCTTGGGATGATGGTTTTGGGATGTTTGTACCTGATTGTGTCTGAGGTTTGCCTCTGAAGTGTGGGCTGCTGATGGACGTAGGTGGGCAAGAGCTGGGTTTGGGGATTGCATGGGAAATGGGGAATTCTCTTGCTCTTGAATGCAAGAAGCACTTCATTTAACTTTCTGCTCATGTAACCCTCTCTGCCTTATGCATGAATGAAGTGGTTTGTGTAATATTGCGCTTTATTACAGGACAATCAATTGAATTTTGATCTTGGCATGTTTAGCAGAATGTTCTTAAAATGACAGTGACCCAGGTTCAGATCTGTCCCCGTGTAAGGAGTGTTTTTATCTTACCCTTCACAAAATGGGAAGGTTAATGGGGGTATTTGTGTGGTTCTGTTGTGTATGTTTCAAGTTCCTGTCCCTGTGGATGTACATTTTTTTGTGTTCACTCGTAGTAACTCAACCAATTTCTGTAGCGACGCAAATACTGGAGAGACTCAGCAGGTCAAGCAGAGAACTTTATATAGTACAGATACTTGCCTAATAAAGGGCTCAAGCCTGAAATGCTGGTTGTATGTTTATCTGAATACTGTCTGGAGCAAACAAACCAGGGTATCCAATCAGAATTAGGTGGGGAGTTTTGTGCATTAAAGTCCTATCAATGCAACATTTAAAAATTTTTAGGTTCATCTGTGTCTTAAATCTTTAACGTTATACGTGCAGGACAATAACAGGCCCTTCACCCCCAATTAACCTCCAGTCTCCAGAGAACAGTACAGCACAGAAACAGGTCCTTTGATCCTTCGAGTCTGTGCTGAACTATTATTTGGCCCATTCCCACTGACCTGCAACCAGTCCATCGCCCACTATACCCTTCCCATTCACATCCCCATCCAAATTCTTCATAATTAAAATTGACTCCTCATTCACCATCACCCAGCAGCTCATTCCACATTCCCTCTACTCTGAACAAATTCCTCCAATTTCCCCTCTCAACTTTTCCCATTTCACTCTTATCCCAAATCCGCTGGTTTATCTCTGAGTGGATAATGCTGACCTACATTTACTGTCTATCCATCTCATAATTTTAAATACCTCTGAGGGGACGATGGCCCAGAAAGGGGACGAGGGCCCAGAAAGGGGACGGGGGCCCAGAAAGGGGACGAGGGCCCAGAAAGGGGACGGGGGCCCAGAAAGGGGACGAGCGCCCAGAAAGGGGACGGGGGCCCAGAAAGGGGACGGGGGCCCAGAAAGGGGACGGGGGCCCAGAAAGGGGACGGGGGCCCAGAAAGGGGACGGGGGCCCAGAAAGGGGACGGGGGCCCAGAAAGGGGACGGGGGCCCAGAAAGGGGACGGGGGCCCAGAAAGGGGACGGGGGCCCAGAAAGGGGACGGGGGCCCAGAAAGGGGACGGGGGCCCAGAAAGGGGACGGGGGCCCAGAAAGGGGACGGGGGCCCAGAAAGGGGACGGGGGCCCAGAAAGGGGACGGGGGCCCAGAAAGGGGACGGGGGCCCAGAAAGGGGACGGGGGCCCAGAAAGGGGACGGGGGCCCAGAAAGGGGACGGGGGCCCAGAAAGGGGACGGGGGCCCAGAAAGGGGACGGGGGCCCAGAAAGGGGACGGGGGCCCAGAAAGGGGACGGGGGCCCAGAAAGGGGACGGGGGCCCAGAAAGGGGACGGGGGCCCAGAAAGGGGACGGGGGCCCAGAAAGGGGACGGGGGCCCAGAAAGGGGACGGGGGCCCAGAAAGGGGACGGGGGCCCAGAAAGGGGACGGGGGCCCAGAAAGGGGACGGGGGCCCAGAAAGGGGACGGGGGCCCAGAAAGGGGACGGGGGCCCAGAAAGGGGACGGGGGCCCAGAAAGGGGACGGGGGCCCAGAAAGGGGACGGGGGCCCAGAAAGGGGACGGGGGCCCAGAAAGGGGACGGGGGCCCAGAAAGGGGACGGGGGCCCAGAAAGGGGACGGGGGCCCAGAAAGGGGACGGGGGCCCAGAAAGGGGACGGGGGCCCAGAAAGGGGACGGGGGCCCAGAAAGGGGACGGGGGCCCAGAAAGGGGACGGGGGCCCAGAAAGGGGACGGGGGCCCAGAAAGGGGACGGGGGCCCAGAAAGGGGACGGGGGCCCAGAAAGGGGACGGGGGCCCAGAAAGGGGACGGGGGCCCAGAAAGGGGACGGGGGCCCAGAAAGGGGACGGGGGCCCAGAAAGGGGACGGGGGCCCAGAAAGGGGACGGGGGCCCAGAAAGGGGACGGGGGCCCAGAAAGGGGACGGGGGCCCAGAAGGGTGAGGGGAGGGGATGAGCCGCCAGAAGGGGGAGCGGACGAGGACCCAGGAGGGGGAGGGGGACCCAGGAGGGGGAGGGGGACCCAGGAGGGGGAGGGGGACCCAGGAGGGGGAGGGGGACCCAGGAGGGGGAGGGGGACCCAGGAGGGGGAGGGGGACCCAGGAGGGGGAGGGGGACCCAGGAGGGGGAGGGGGACCCAGGAGGGGGAGGGGGACCCAGGAGGGGGAGGGGGACCCAGGAGGGGGAGGGGGACCCAGGAGGGGGAGGGGGACCCAGGAGGGGGAGGGGGACCCAGGAGGGGGAGGGGGACCCAGGAGGGGGAGGGGGACCCAGGAGGGGGAGGGGGACCCAGGAGGGGGAGGGGGACCCAGGAGGGGGAGGGGGACCCAGGAGGGGGCGGGGGACCCGGATCCAGGATGCTGAGGGGGGAGGGGGACCCAGGATGTTGAGGGGGGAGGGGGACCCAGGAGGCTGTGGGGGGGAGGGGGACCCAGGAGGCTGTGGGGGGGAGGGGGACCCAGGAGGCTGTGGGGGGGAGGGGGACCCAGGAGGCTGTGGGGGGGAGGGGGACCCAGGAGGCTGTGGGGGGGAGGGGGACCCAGGAGGCTGAGGGGGGAGGGGGACCCAGGAGGCTGAGGGGGGACGGGGACCCAGGAGGCTGAGGGGGGACGGGGACCCAGGAGGCTGAGGGGGGACGGGGACCCAGGAGGCTGTGGGGGGACGGGGACCCAGGAGGCTGAGGGGGGGACGGGGACCCAGGAGGCTGAGGGGGGACGGGGACCCAGGAGGCTGAGGGGGGACGGGGACGGGGACCCAGGAGGCTGAGGGGGGACGGGGACGGGGACCCAGGAGGCTGAGGGGGGACGGGGACGGGGACCCAGGAGGCTGAGGGGGGACGGGGACGGGGACCCAGGAGGCTGAGGGGGGACGGGGACGGGGACCCAGGAGGCTGAGGGGGGACGGGGACGGGGACCCAGGAGGCTGAGGGGGGACGGGGACGGGGACCCAGGAGGCTGAGGGGGGACGGGGACGGGGACCCAGGAGGCTGAGGGGGGACGGGGACGGGGACCCAGGAGGCTGAGGGGGGACGGGGACGGGGACCCAGGAGGCTGAGGGGGGACGGGGACGGGGACCCAGGAGGCTGAGGGGGGACGGGGACGGGGACCCAGGAGGCTGAGGGGGGACGGGGACGGGGACCCAGGAGGCTGAGGGGGGACGGGGACGGGGACCCAGGAGGCTGAGGGGGGACGGGGACGGGGACCCAGGAGGCTGAGGGGGGACGGGGACGGGGACCCAGGAGGCTGAGGGGGGACGGGGACGGGGACCCAGGAGGCTGAGGGGGGACGGGGACGGGGACCCAGGAGGCTGAGGGGGGACGGGGACGGGGACCCAGGAGGCTGAGGGGGGACGGGGACGGGGACCCAGGAGGCTGAGGGGGGACGGGGACGGGGACCCAGGAGGCTGAGGGGGGACGGGGACGGGGACCCAGGAGGCTGAGGGGGGACGGGGACGGGGACCCAGGAGGCTGAGGGGGGACGGGGACGGGGACCCAGGAGGCTGAGGGGGGACGGGGACCCAGGAGGCTGAGGGGGGACGGGGACCCAGGAGGCTGAGGGGGGTCGGGGACCCAGGAGGCTGAGGGGGGACGGGGACCCAGGAGGCTGAGGGGGGACGGGGACCCAGGAGGCTGAGGGGGGACGGGGACCCAGGAGGCTGAGGGGGGACGGGGACCCAGGAGGCTGAGGGGGGACGGGGACCCAGGAGGCTGAGGGGGGACGGGGACCCAGGAGGCTGAGGGGGGACGGGGACCCAGGAGGCTGAGGGGGGACGGGGACCCAGGAGGCTGAGGGGGGACGGGGACCCAGGAGGCTGAGGGGGGACGGGGACCCAGGAGGCTGAGGGGGGACGGGGACCCAGGAGGCTGAGGGGGGACGGGGACCCAGGAGGCTGAGGGGGGACGGGGACCCAGGAGGCTGAGGGGGGACGGGGACCCAGGAGGCTGAGGGGGGACGGGGACCCAGGAGGCTGAGGGGGGACGGGGACCCAGGAGGCTGAGGGGGGACGGGGACCCAGGAGGCTGAGGGGGGACGGGGACCCAGGAGGCTGAGGGGGGACGGGGACCCAGGAGGCTGAGGGGGGACGGGGACCCAGGAGGCTGAGGGGGGACGGGGACCCAGGAGGCTGAGGGGGGACGGGGACCCAGGAGGCTGAGGGGGGACGGGGACCCAGGAGGCTGAGGGGGGACGGGGACCCAGGAGGCTGAGGGGGGACGGGGACCCAGGAGGCTGAGGGGGGACGGGGACCCAGGAGGCTGAGGGGGGACGGGGACCCAGGAGGCTGAGGGGGGACGGGGACCCAGGAGGCTGAGGGGGGACGGGGACCCAGGAGGCTGAGGGGGGACGGGGACCCAGGAGGCTGAGGGGGGACGGGGACCCAGGAGGCTGAGGGGGGACGGGGACCCAGGAGGCTGAGGGGGGACGGGGACCCAGGAGGCTGAGGGGGGACGGGGACCCAGGAGGCTGAGGGGGGACGGGGACCCAGGAGGCTGAGGGGGGACGGGGACCCAGGAGGCTGAGGGGGGACGGGGACCCAGGAGGCTGAGGGGGGACGGGGACCCAGGAGGCTGAGGGGGGACGGGGACCCAGGAGGCTGAGGGGGGACGGGGACCCAGGAGGCTGAGGGGGGACGGGGACCCAGGAGGCTGAGGGGGGACGGGGACCCAGGAGGCTGAGGGGGGACGGGGACCCAGGAGGCTGAGGGGGGACGGGGACCCAGGAGGCTGAGGGGGGACGGGGACCCAGGAGGCTGAGGGGGGACGGGGACCCAGGAGGCTGAGGGGGGACGGGGACCCAGGAGGCTGAGGGGGGACGGGGACCCAGGAGGCTGAGGGGGGACGGGGACCCAGGAGGCTGAGGGGGGACGGGGACCCAGGAGGCTGAGGGGGGACGGGGACCCAGGAGGCTGAGGGGGGACGGGGACCCAGGAGGCTGAGGGGGGACGGGGACCCAGGAGGCTGAGGGGGGACGGGGACCCAGGAGGCTGAGGGGGGACGGGGACCCAGGAGGCTGAGGGGGGACGGGGACCCAGGAGGCTGAGGGGGGACGGGGACCCAGGAGGCTGAGGGGGGACGGGGACCCAGGAGGCTGAGGGGGGACGGGGACCCAGGAGGCTGAGGGGGGACGGGGACCCAGGAGGCTGAGGGGGGACGGGGACCCAGGAGGCTGAGGGGGGACGGGGACCCAGGAGGCTGAGGGGGGACGGGGACCCAGGAGGCTGAGGGGGGACGGGGACCCAGGAGGCTGAGGGGGGACGGGGACCCAGGAGGCTGAGGGGGGACGGGGACCCAGGAGGCTGAGGGGGGACGGGGACCCAGGAGGCTGAGGGGGGACGGGGACCCAGGAGGCTGAGGGGGGACGGGGACCCAGGAGGCTGAGGGGGGACGGGGACCCAGGAGGCTGAGGGGGGACGGGGACCCAGGAGGCTGAGGGGGGACGGGGACCCAGGAGGCTGAGGGGGGACGGGGACCCAGGAGGCTGAGGGGGGACGGGGACCCAGGAGGCTGAGGGGGGACGGGGACCCAGGAGGCTGAGGGGGGACGGGGACCCAGGAGGCTGAGGGGGGACGGGGACCCAGGAGGCTGAGGGGGGACGGGGACCCAGGAGGCTGAGGGGGGACGGGGACCCAGGAGGCTGAGGGGGGACGGGGACCCAGGAGGCTGAGGGGGGACGGGGACCCAGGAGGCTGAGGGGGGACGGGGACCCAGGAGGCTGAGGGGGGACGGGGACCCAGGAGGCTGAGGGGGGACGGGGACCCAGGAGGCTGAGGGGGGACGGGGACCCAGGAGGCTGAGGGGGGACGGGGACCCAGGAGGCTGAGGGGGGACGGGGACCCAGGAGGCTGAGGGGGGACGGGGACCCAGGAGGCTGAGGGGGGACGGGGACCCAGGAGGCTGAGGGGGGACGGGGACCCAGGAGGCTGAGGGGGGACGGGGACCCAGGAGGCTGAGGGGGGACGGGGACCCAGGAGGCTGAGGGTGGAAGGGGACGGGGACCCAGAAGGTTGAGGAGGTACGGTGACCCATAGGGCGGAGGGGGGACCGGGACGTGGACCCAGAAGTCTGAGGGCACCTGCGAGGCTGAAGGTGGGGGTGGGAACCCGCGTGGTTTAGGGGATCCGTGTGGTTGAGGGGATCGGAGAACTGCGAGTGTGAGGGGGACCCGTGAGGGTGAGGGAGTCCCGGCCCCATGGATGGGAATGAGCAGGAAGGGGTGCTCGTCAGTGAGACGAGAATATCAGTTCACCACAGACTGTAAGCTTTCAGTTCTGTAATGAGACGTCATTAACTATGACACCGACAGCCCAACCTTCTTTCTCCCAGTTCCACTGCAGACATTGGAAGATGGTCCTGTTTAAAATAATCCAAATACACCTGGGCGCAGACCCGCCGAAGCCACAGATTATTTCCTGCATCTCAGATGGTGAAGTCTTCAGATTTTTCTTCAAAATTTTGTTGACATTGTAAAACAATTTGGAAAGTGCATTGACATATATTGTAATGTTCAATTCAAAAGGAAAAACTATCACTAAGCAAGGTTCAAAAAAAACACACAGGAATAAAGTGCCAGCATCCTGGAGATGGATTTCACAGTGACTAAGGACAAGATTTGTTCTTGTCTCTAGCTGTGCACACACGAGGATGAGAGCAGTGTTTGAGATGCTCTAGCCAGAAAGAATTCCGATCCATATCCCCACGGTTTTATTCCTTGGGCTGACGGCAAGGTTCAGACTGAAATAGCAGAGGATGAGAATCCAGGCAAAAGGACAGAAGCCCAGACCAAGCAACAATTTGGGCAGAAGGATTTATGTCCACCGGTAGAGAGAGAAAGAGAGAGAGAGTGGAAGGATACTGTCAGAATGCCCATAGGATTTAACCTGTTTAAAAGCAGGTGGCACAAATCTGTGCAGAGGGGCACAATTTAAAGGTGATTGCAGATGTTTGATTGGGAAGCTGCAGGAATTCAGCCCATCAGAATGAAGTAAATGCAATATCCAGAGAGAGAAACCTTGGGCTTTTCTCTGGAGTGATGCAGGAAGCTCATAGAGTGAATGGATTTGAGGCAGAGCTTGGTGGAGGAGCAGGCAGTGCTGAGAAAACACAAGGCTGCTGAAGGACTTGTATAAAGAGAACGTGCAGAAGGCTGCGGGTGCCTGGAGTGCATGGCCGGGCAGGATGGTGGAGTCTGGAATAATAGGGACCTTTAACATTTAGACAGGCACATTGATGCAAGAAAAATAGTGGGTTTGCGGGTGTGAGGGGTGAAAGGTTCAGTTTGTAGTAGGTTTGATCAGTTGTCTTGTGACACCAATACCCCTGAGCAAAAAGCTCTGCAAAAGTTAAGACACCGCCCAGGATATCTTAGGTAAAAACCCTCCACCATTGAGAACATTTGCAGGGAACGCTGCTGTCAGAGAGCAGCAATAATCAAGGATCAACATCACCCGCTCTGTTCTCACTGCTCCCATCAGGAAAGAGGTATAGCCAGGTTCAGGAACAGCTGCCACCCCTTCACCACGAGACTCAACACACATTCAGGGACTCATTTAAAGACTCTCCCTTTTGCACTTTGAATTTTTTCTCTCTCTATTGCAGTTTGTTTTCATATCCACGTTTTCAGAGATTACAAGTAGATGAGTCCAGTTGGGGAAACTTGGTTTTGGTCTATATAATGGTTACATTCATCCCCTTTTATTGTTCATTTATATTAGTGTCTGGGCCCCTATGTGGTCCAGGTACAGTTGACAGACCTTTACCAAAGGGTCACGTTTATGTGATTTTTTTTCCCCCGTAGGTAACAGCAGTTCATTTCCACAGCCCAGCGTGCTATCGGACATCCAGTTGATTGTGATACATCTTTTCGCGAAGGCCAGTGCTATTTTGATAAATGAGATTAGATATTTGGTCAAGTTGTCGCTTGTTTCCATGAAGATATTGCTCCAGGTCTCACGTGGAGGCCACTCCTGTGATCGTGGTTAATTTTTCTACGCTTTCTTGACAAAATGGCCTCACTTTCACGCACGACCACGTAGAAGAGTTTAATGAAGCTCATCATCCCATTGGCCTTCATTTCGGTTGAAGCACTGCATGCAGATTTTACAAAGCAGTCTGAAACCCTTTTTCCACGGGAATCCCAGTTCATTGGCCATGCAGTGTCTCAGGTTAGGAAGCCCTTGGTGCCATTTCCACTGGGACACAAGATTGCTTTTCCACTGAACACAACTCATCCCCGGGGAGCGGAGTGTTCTGCCTTCGACTGGAAACAGGTGATTCTCTGCTGTCTCTCTGCCACTGGTTTTACCATCAGGCCGACATCGGCAAACTCCGAGGATATGAGTAGGGTTAGAGGTGGCGTGAAATGACATCATTTGACACTGGCATTTGGACAGTGTCCCTTTTCCACTGGACCCTGTCCCAGTAAATTCCTGCGATTGGCCATGAGGGGCTGTACTTTTGAAGTTGAAACACTTTGCAGAGCAAGGTCTTGGAATTTAATTTCTTCAACTATGTACGCTATTCTGGCGCTCCATCCTGTAGGATGTAGATGGTTCCTTTCATAGCACCTGAATCAATCCCTGACTAATCACAGAGCACTTCTGGTGTAGGGATTGCTTCAAGTGGAATTTGAGTTTGAGAGCATTTTGAAAACCACAGGTCTAAGTTATAGGGAAAGGTTAAGCAAGATTTTTATTCTGCGGAGCATAAAAGGTTGAGGTTGGATTGGGTTGAGGTATTTAAAATTATTGGGGTATAGATTTGACGTGGGTTGAGAGAAAGGGGCAGAAGTTTCGAGGAAATGTGAGGGGGGACTTTCACTCAGAGTGGTGGGTGTGTGGAATGGACTTGCAGATGAAGTGGAGGAGGCAGGCTCAATATTAGCTCTTAAGGAGAAGTTGGATATGTATTTGGACAGGAAAGGAATGGAGGGTCAAGGGGCAAGTGTAGGTCAATGGGATTAGGTAGGACAAAGTGTTCGGCGTGGACTCGAAGGGCCAAGTTGGCCTATTGCGATGCTGTAATGGTTAGAGAGGTAAAAGGTGTATGTGAACATTTTGGGTCCAGTGACCATAGATTAGTTTCCAATCAATTATGGATAAGAGTGGGGTCTGCTGCAACAGCACCACTCAATCAATGCACCGGACACAGTTAATCAGGAAAGATGTTTATTCAGACTTGTTCCTCTCTTAGGACTCTTGCCCACGACCTTACCAGAGAGAGGGGGATCTTTTTCTCTTCTATCCATCAGTGACTGGTGTCATCCTCTGTTCTGCTAATATTTCAAAACAGCACTGAGCCCACGTTAAATGTTCCACTTGAAACTCAAACATGTTACAGACTAAACCAAGCCAGTCATCTTTGCTAAAATTAATGATGAGGGAGAAAATGAAGGGAATAGAAAGCAAGGGAGTAACAGGGAGAGGATGCAGAAAATAATGCAGGCTGAATGAGAGGGGAAAGAAATCAGGCTCCAGATGATTAAGGAAGACGAGGCGAAAGAAGGAGACCCTAGGACACTGCCACCCTATGCTGAGAATGAGGACTCAAAAGTTTCCTTGTGGGCAAGGCTATCTGCATGTGCTCCCCAGCAGCCACCGTGACCAGTCCTCACTCTCGCTTGGTTCAATAAAAGGTGGTTTCAGACTTGGCTCTGACGTAAACAATTTGCTCATTTTCGAACCAACGTTCCTCCCTCCTTCATTGACGGCCGTGACACTGTGCACGAGTGAGGAAGATGGGGTGAAAGACCTTGAACAGAAAGTTACCTGCAGTAATTGGAAACCTGCCTTCAAGACAGCTTCAATCATGTCAATGTTTCACCAGTTGTTGGACTTTACCAGCGATGAAACAGCGTCCCACTCCCACAGTGTTTCCTGTTACTAACTTGGACAGGAGTAAAAAAATGATTCACACAAAGAATTATAAACCAGGGGAAAGATATACTCTGAAAACAACAAGAAATGTTGTTCATAGCCCACTGTGCTCCCGACAGAAGTTAAAATCCAATGGGCTTCATGAACTATATCAGATCAACTCAAAACACATACGGAACTTAGCCCCAGATTATTCCCCCGCCCCCCCGTCCTATTAAATGTTGAATCCTGTTGTGTGAAGAAGGAGTTGCCTGGAATGTTAGCCCATCCCAGAAAGCTCACCAGACTTGGACTGCAGATCAACACTTAAGGATGACCATCTGCAGCTTCATTTAATGCAATGCTTATTTCCCCCCCCACCAAAAATCTTCAGCATTGCTTAATTGAAACTGGTCTAATTCCAAATAAGATCAGCAATACTTTTGGACCGAGTACAAAAGAGAGAGAGCTGAGGTACCTTCGAAACCCAGAACCAAATACATGCAACATTCAGTGGCAGCTCTCCTTGCATCTAATCAAGCACTTTTGAGCCACTATGAACTCTTCCCCAAGAGAATTCATCCGACCATCCATGACTGTTTTACTGTCAACTCGAAAGCCGAGAGGGGATTTGGTAGAGTATTTAAAATTACAAGAAGGATGGATAGAGTTGATGTGGATAGGCAATTCCTTTGCAAGTGGGAGAGATTGAAACAAGAGGTCTTGTTAGAAGTAACATGAGGGGGGAGCTTCTGGGAGAAATAGTGGCAGCAGGGTCCATTTTGTCATTTCAGAAAAAATTGGAGGGGTGTGGAATGCAGAGAGGTGGTACTGGAGGAGAGTATTTAGTTCAGAGCAGACGAGAAGGCGCCAAATGACCTGTTTCTGTGCTGTAATTGTTATAGGGGTAAAATGTGTGGCAGTAACTTGGAAGTTCGATGCGTATTTGGGAATGGGTCGATGGCCACACTGAAAGAGGTCATTGTATCCAACTTTTTTTTTTAAGTTTTTTTTTAAATTTTTCACACCATAAATCACATTAGCCATGATATACACTATTTCTTTTTCACACATATATAGTGACTTTTTCTCCCCCCCCCCTCCTCCCAAGCCACCCCCCCACCCCCACCTCTCATCCATTTTAGGTATACAATCTAGGTTGCATTAAGCCAGTCAGACAATGTTATCATTCAACAAAAATACACGAGAAATTCTACTGAGTCCATTCTTTTCTTTCCTTCTCCTTCCATCAACTTAGGTAATGTTTGTCCCCGGTAGGTTTTCGCTATTGTATTTAATGTAAGGCTCCTATACTTGTTCGAGTATTTCAATATTATTTCTTAACCTATATGTTATTTTTTCTAATGGAATACATTTATTCATTTAAATTTAGTAGTTTCTTCCTTTTAATTTGGTTATGTATTCCATTAATATTTAAAGTCATATAGTTCAGCGTAGCCCTTTTATATTTTGTTTATCTTCTCTTTCCGTTTTTCCATCATTACCTTTCCTCCTTTTCCATTTCTGTTTTCTTATTTTCAACTCTTTATAAGACAACATTCCTACAACAACCAACATTTTCCTTATTCTCCTATTTCTATCTTATTTATCCCCAATCTCCCCTTCACCTCCTGAGTTGTCCTTTATCCCTTGTCGGACAACCACATCTCCCCTCGCCATTTGGATTTGCGAATCCACTCGCAAGCGTCAACTGATTTTGCAGTGACCGCTATTTCCCCCCACCCCGCCTCCCCCAGAAAAGATTTCACAAAGGTCACTCTTTTAATTCCCTCCTTATTCTCTCTATTTCATTACCTTCCCTTATTAATTCTTGTCTATACTATCTATATTTTCCTCTAAGTACAGATACATTCATGTATGCTCATTGTCTCTATTCACTCTTATACCTCTTTACCCGCATACATATCAATCGTGATCATTTTTACTCTCATTACCCGTCTTCATCCCTCAGTCTATTTTTGTCTTTACCCACATACATATCAATCGTGATCATTTTAACTCTCATTACCCGTCTTCCTCCCTCAGTCTATTTTTGTAATTGTTCTGCAAATTTTCGTGCTTCTTCTGGATCCGAGAATAGTCTGTTTTGTTGTCCTGGAATAAATATTTTCAATACCGCTGGATGCTTTAGTATAAATTTATACCCTTTCTTCCATAAAATCGCCTTTGCTGTATTGAACTCTTTTCTCTTCTTTAGGAGTTCAAAACTTATATCTGGATAAATGAAGATTTTTTGCCCTTTATACTCCAGTGGTTTGTTGCCCTCTCTTACTTTTTCCATTGTCTTCTCCAGTACCTTTTCTCTTGTAGTATATCTTAGGAATTTTACTACAATAGATCTTGGTTTTTGTTGTGGTTGTGGTTTAGAGGCCAATACTCTATGTGCCCTTTCTATTTCCATTTCTTGCTGTAGTTATGGACATCCTAGGGTCTTAGGGATCCACTCTTTTATAAACTCTCATATTCTTGCCTTCTTCATCTTCCTTAAGGCCCACTATCTTTATGTTATTTCTTCTGTTATAATTTTCCATTGTATCTATTTTTTGAGCTAGTAGTTCTTGTGTCTCTTTAGTTTTTTTATTAGATTCCTCCAATTTCTTTTTTAAGTCTTCTACCTCCATTTCTGCTGCTACTGCCCGCTCTTCCATCTTGTCCATTTTCTTTCCCATTTCTGTTAAGGTCATCTCTATTTTATTCATTTTCTCTTCTGTGTTGTTTATTCTTTTTCTTAAATCCTTAAATTCCTGTGTTTGCCATTCTTTAAATGACTCCATGTATCCTTTAATAAGAGAAAGTATATCCTTTATCTTGCCTTTCTTTTCTTCTTCTATTTCACTGTACTCTTCCTCTTCCTCTTCTTCTTCCTCTGGGTTGGCCATCTGCTGTTTCTTTGGTGCCCTTTCCTTCTCTTCTTTCTTGTTTCTATTGTCTTCTGTGGTCTCTTCTTGCTGCAGGTGTTCTGCAGCTGTCGTTGCCGGCTGTGGAGATTGACTCCCCAGCTGGTCCCCCCCTCCCGTCGGTGTGTTTTTTTTCATTTGCATCGCGCATGCGCGGTTGCGCACTTTTACTCGGCTCAGCGAGCCATTTTTGTAGTCCATTATTTACCGACCTGAGGGAGCGGGTTTCTCTCTCCGCAGCGGGCCTCTTCGGACAGGTCAGGCCTTCACCTTTTTCCTCCTTTGTCTTCTCTTCCTCTCTTCTTACCGTTGCTTTCGATTTTTCTTTTTTTGTCGCCATCTTCTTTCCACCTTTATACTCACTTTTCTGTAACTTTTATTTCTGTGCCTTTGTGTTTTCCTTTGTTTTTCCCGACTTTTCTGGAGAGGGCTGGAGTTCACCGTCCGGCCACTACTCCATCACGTGACTCCTCCCGTCATTGTATCCAACTTGAAATAATTACATCGAATTCATGGAACAAATTTGAATTTCTTTGAAGATTTCGGATGTGTATTTACCAATTGTAGGAATTAAGTTGTAATCACCCAACATGAACCTTCCGACTCCTAAAATCAAGAAAATTAAGATGTTAGATTTTATTTGAAAGGTTTGGTAAATTTTTATAAATACTATCCAGATATATTTTCTTTTTTTCTTTACATCAGCAAAAATTAAATGAAATGCTTCTTGCAGTCAAGAGCAAAAGAATTCCCTGCAGCCTCCAAACCAGCCCTTGCCCACAAATACCCCCCCCCCCCCATTCTGGGATCAACCCATCAACAGCCTTCACTTCAGAGCCAAACCTCAGGCACAAACATCCCAAAACCATCATCCCAAGACAAGAGGTGAATTTTTTAAATCACTATGCATTCATTTGATGTTATTTCAAATAAAACAATTTGTTTTAAATGCAAATGTGAAATTAAATAATTGTTTTAAAATAAGATAAATGAAGAATTGTTTCAGGAATTAGCAATCTTCCACTACTCCCATGAACCCCAGACACCAGAATTGAATAAAAAACTAAACTGGCCAGATTGACTGAGTAAACACAGCTAAAGTTGGCCAAAAGGTGCTGATGCCATCATTGATTTAAATGCAAGTGACACTGTGGACTGCATTGGGACAGAGATGGTCCATGGACAGCCAATACGGACGCCTTGGGGAACAAAGCCTGCACTGCCAGTTGGGATGAATTAGATGATGACATAAGCAAATATTAGACACCCCCCCCCCCAAAGAGAGACCCAGCCTTGATTTTTATTTTTTATATTGAGAGAGAGATCCCAGACATCACCAAATGAACTGAGACCCCACCGCATGTTATCAGTTAAAGGCAACGTATTCCTCTCTAATGGAAATTTTACTACCTCTATTACAGGAAACAACCTCCCTGCCTCATTTGCCATTGGAACGTTAGGCCCGCTTGTCGTCACAGGGCCAGAAAACGCTTGAGTCAGAATACTGATCATCGTTCGAGGAGTGACGAAGGAATTTGTGAGCACGATAAGAATCCTGTTTCCCTCTGGTCAGAGATTGGATGGAGAGTCCTCAGCTCCACATCCCTGCAACACACTCCCCTTCGCCAACAACTGCCTCACACTCCTATTCACCCCACCAGCTCTGTGCATGCCCCCTCATTCACCTGCGATTTTCCCCCCCACAAACCCCTGTTAACCTGCCACCTCCACTGAAGAGTGGGTGAACACACAAACCCCTTGCAGACGGGGCCAGATTTGATCCAGAGTCATTGACTTAACAGGACCATAACACCACCTGTGGCATAAATATTCCCAAACCAATGCTCTAGGGCACTGGGAGAGCAAACAGCTCAAATTCTGCATTTGAGAAGTTTGAACTGCTGCACAACCATCAGGATCAAAGAACTTCCCACTCCGCTTCGCTATCTTATACTGACTCCCTTTGGATTTGATATTGCACTTGATTTCATTAGTTAGCCACGGCTGCCATTTGCATCTCCTAGAGCCTTTCCTCCACTTTGGAATAAATTTGTCCTGAATCCTGTGAAAAATGTCCAAAAATACCTGCCATTTTTCCCGAGTTTCCTCCCAGCTAATGTATCTTTCCATTTTATTTTGGCTAGCTCCTCCCTCATAGCTGCATAATCCCGTTTATTTAACTGCAGGACAGATGCTTCCGACTTCCTTTCTTTCTCCCTTTCTAATTGCAGCTCAAAAGTAGCCATACCATGGTCACTATTCCCTAATGGCTCCCCAACATCGAGGTCACTTCTTAATTCTGCGTCGCTGCACAGCACCAAGTCCAGAATCGACTTCCCCATGGTATGTTCCTCCACTAGCTGCTCCAAGAAAGTATCTCGTAGACATTCAATAAACTCACTCTTGTGTTCCTGCCCCCGTCTGATTATCCCAGTCCACCTTCATATTGAAGTCCCCCATAACTACTGTATTGCTACCACTTTGACATGCCACTCTTAATTCCTGATTTATACTTCTACCGATATCTGAGTTAATTTTCGGAGGCCTGTAAATGACCCCCATTATGGTCTCATGCCTTTACAATTTCTTAATTCTATCCAAACAGACTCTACCCACCTGTTTCAATGTCTTTCATTTCAAACGCCTGAATTTCATTTCTTACCAACAGAGCTACCCCACCTCCTCTTCCTAACTTTCTGTCTTTTCTATAGGACTGTCTTGGGTAAACTTGTACCTTTCACTTTGTTCGTTTTAGATTGGTCACAGTGTTTGAGCTACCGAAAGAAAATAGAGACACACACCGAGAGCAGTTCAGTCTACACAAATGTTTATTCCAAATATAAAGCAGGTTTCAAACTACAATATGCAAGCCTGCCTAATCATACTTAACAACGCCTGGACTGGTCCCAACTGCCGAAGCGAGGCAATGACGGCACACTTGTAGTAGGCTGCCGGGGCGCCGGTAGCAGCTCCTTCACCTCCCCCGACCGGGACGTTGCTCGGACTCTAGCTGTTCTTCCTTCTTGACAAGGGATGTTCCCATCCCTCGGAGAGTCTAAACTTCAGCAGCAGGACCACAGACTTTTATACCCCAAAAACAATTAATCATGCACCCACTCCCTCTAACATTTGTCAGTCAAAATCAAAGCTGAGCATACTATTCTACAATTTAGAAGATGAATTATTATGGAGCAGGATGCTATGATATCCTGGTTTATCTCGTAGATACAAAGACTTATTGAAACTTTTAAGGCTTTAGCAATACCGTGCCATCCTGTATTTAGGAAAGAACAATTAATCATGCACCCACTCCCTCTAACATTTGTCAGTCAAAATCAAAGCTGAGCATACTATTCTACAATTTAGAAGATTGATTATTATGGAACCAGGATGCTATGATTTCCTGGTTTATCTCGTAGATACAAGGACTCATTACAACTTCTTGAGCAAGACACGTTGTGACCAATACGTCAATTTCAGAGTGTCTTACTTGACAACTGCTTTCCCTGGGCCTCACGGTGGAATTCCATTTCAAAGTGTATCTTCAGATAAATCCCCATGGCTGAGTTTAATTACATCTGCTAATTCTGAAAGTAAGGTGACCTGAGTGTGGCCCCAGTGTTGTCAGTTTCACATAAGCAAGGAAGCATCTGAGCACATGGTTTTAACCCTCCATTACAAGGACGTGTACCCGGGAACATTGATTTCCCAATCCCGCCTTTCCCGCAGCCATGTCTCCGTAACTCCGACAATGTCATAACCTCCCATTGCCATTTGCGCCTCAAGCTCATCCCTTTTATCCCTTACATTCCGTGCATTCATACACAATACCTTGATACCATATCTCCTTTCTCCCTCCATCTTTGTTCTCGATGCACTTGCCCCTACTCTCCTATCACTTTTAGTTCCCTGTTTCCTTACTGTTTCACCATCTAACAGAACCACTTCTATATTCACAGTCCTATCTGCTTCCCTATCAGTCCTGTTCCCTTCCCCCTGCCAAATTAGTTTTAAATTTGAAGGTGGATTCCCATGGAGATAGAAGGCTTTGGGAACGCTGGCCTTTATAAATCATAGCATGGAATATAGGATCTGGGGAGGTGATGTTCAGAGTGTTGGAGAGGCCAAGTTTGGAGTATTGTATGCCTTTCTGGTCCCCAAATTATAGGAAGGATATCAATAAGGTAGAGAGAGTGCAAAGAAGTTTGACGAAAATGTTGCTTGGATTGCAGTATTTTGGATACGTAGAAAGATTGAGTAGACTGGGACTTCATTCATTGGAGCGTAGAGGGTTGAGCGGGGATTTGATAGAGGTATTTAAAATTATCAAGGGAATAGATAGAGTAGCTGTGAATAGGCTCTTTCCCCTAAGGGGAGCAGAGATTGGAACAAGGGGTCAAAAGTTAAGTGGCAAAACTTGAGAAGTAATACAAGAGGATGCTTCTTCACTCAGAGTGGTGGCTGAGTGGAATGATCTACTGGAAGAAGTTGCGCCAGGGTCAATTCTGTCATTTAAGATGAGGTTATACGAGTACATGGATGCGAGGGGGTGGGGGGGTTATGGTCAAGGGAAGTAGGTAGGTGGAACTCGTGGAGTTTCACGTAAATCGGTGCTTTAGGTGCCATGAGCAAGTTGGCTCTTTCTTGCACTCGACTTGATTACGTGAAACCTTTCTGGGATAGAATCAAGGAACTTATTAAAATTTAAACTTTCACTTGATCCTAAGGTATTTTTATTGGGTTATATGAAGAAATTGAGTTTAGAATTAAAATTAGATGAGTCTCAAATTGCTCTTTGAGATTGGCTTTAGCTGGGGCTAGAAAATGACGAGTATTCAATGGTGGCATTCAGAAAGGAGGTCTTGTATTCCATTAGAAAAGATAACGTATAATACAAGCCTCGTCTACCAGTGGAAATATTAAACAGGCAGAATACTATTCATAGTCTGAAAATGAGAGGTTATCCATATAAAAGAGATCAGGAAGAACTTCTTTAGCCAGAGGTTCGTGGATGTGTGGAACTCACTGCGGCATACAGCAGTGGAAGCCAGATCGCTGGGAGTATTTTAAAAAGAACGACAAATATCTCATTAGTGAGGGCATCAAGGGATTATGGGGGAAAGGCCAAAAATGAGAACTAGTGTAGAGTAGCTTAGTAAGATTTATGGAACAGACTCGATGGGCCTAGTGGCCTGGTTCTGTTCCTTTGTGATCACTAATGGAGTTACTTCAGAAATGTACAGATAAAAAGCTCCTAAATTAGAAATTCATAAATCAAGATTAAAATGGGAATCTGATTTGAAAGTTAAAATATGAAAATTATTAAGTACAACTAAAATTATTAATGTCAGGTCGAGACTGGTACAATATAATCTTTTTTACATCGATTATACTTGACACCCAATGAAAATAAATTTAATTTGACATTATCAGATTTGTCTTGGATGTAATAAAGTAGGTTCTTTTATGTGGATAAATGTGAGGTGATCCACATTGGAGGCAAGAACAGGAAAGAGGACTATTATCTCAACGGTATCTGTTCAGGAAATGCAGAGAGACTTGAGTGTTGCTGTGCATCAGTCGTTGAAAGTGGGTGTGCAGGTCCAACAGGCGGTGAGGAAGGCATTCATAGCAATAGGATTTGAGTACAGAGATCCTGCTGCAGCCGTACACGGCCTTGGTGAGACCACACCTGGAGTACTGCGTGCCATTTTGGCCTCTTTAATCCGAGGAAGGACATCCTCGCCGTGGAGTGGGTGCAGAGAAGATTCACTAGACTGATACCAGGGATGGAAGGACTTGCAGATGAAGAAAGGTTGGATAGACTAGGCTTGTATTCTCTGGAATTTAGGAAATTGAAGGGGGATCTTATAGAAACAAAATTCTAAAGGGTTTAGACAGACTAGATACGGGTAGGTTGTTTGCAATGCTGGGAAATAAAGAACCAGGGGTTACAGTTTAAGGATAACCATACTATAACCATATCACCATTTACGGAGCGGAAACAGGCCATGTTGGCCTTTCGAGTCCGCACCAGTTCACTGATTTTATGCGCCCTCTTCAGGCATTGGGGGAAGGTTTTCAGGACCGAGATGAGGAAAGATTTCCTCTCTTGGAGGATGATGGATCTATGGAATTCTTTGCTACAGAAAGTAGTTGAGGCTGGTTCCTTGTCAATGTTCAAGAGTAGGTTAGAATTGGCCCTTGTGGCTAAGGGGATCAGGAGGTATGGAGAGAAGGCAGGAACTGGGTACTGATCAGCCATGATCGTATTGAATGGCAGGGTAGGTTTGAAGGGCCAAATGGCCGAATCCTGCACCTATTTTTCTATGTTTATATATTCTACTTGGGTTTGTCCAAAATATATACATTTTGGTCCAAAATTAAAATTTTGAACACTCCCAATGGATCCTAGAATATTTTTCCTGGAAGAGACTAAAAATATTTGGATTAAACGGGATTTTTACAGGTTGCTTTAGCTGTTTCATATTTGGAGGACCAAGTCACCAAATTGCAGAATCCATGTGATTGAAGGAGTGCAGAGATTGGTTAGGTTGTTGCTGGGACTTGAAGGTGAACCCACCAGGGCCTACAGCTGGTCCTCAATGTTGTCGACACATTCTTGGAAAGTGTGACTTGAAGTGAAATGAAGGTTTTACCATGGGCTCAATGATCAAAAATAAGAGAAGTTCCTATTTTGGACACCAAATATCATCATTCAGGTGCCTTACCGTCCAGCGAGGGCGATCCTGTCTCTCAATCCACCACAATCTCTGAACCTCTGAATTGTAGTTGTGTCCTCCCCGTTCTTTTCTGAGCTGAGACCAATATTGACGTTTAGGTCATGGTTACCATTTCATCAGATGCAAGGATCGACAATGAGATAGACAACGGACTCGCCAAGGCAAATAGCGCCTTTGGAAGACTACACAAAAGAGTCTGGAAAAACAACCAACTGAAGAACCTCACAAAGATAAGCGTAGACAGAGCCGTTGTCATACCCACACTCCTGTTCGGCTCCAAATCATGGGTCCTCTACCGGCACCACCTACGGCTCCTAGAACGCTTCCACCAGCGTTGTCTCCGCTCCATCCTCAACATCCATTGGAGCGCTCACACCCCTAACGTCGAGGTACTCGAGATGGCAGAGGTCGACAGCATCGAGTCCACGCTGCTGAAGATCCAGCTGCGCTGGATGGGTCACGTCTCCAGAATGGAGGACCATCGCCTTCCCAAGATCGTATTATATGGCGAGCTCTCCACTGGCCACTGTGACAGAGGTGCACCAAAGAAAAGGTACAAGGACTGCCTAAAGAAATCTCTTGGTGCCTGCCACATTGACCACCGCCAGTGGGCTGATAACGCCTCAAACCGTGCATCTTGGCGCCTCACAGTTTGGCGGGCAGCAGCCTCCTTTGAAGAAGACCGCAGAGCCCACCTCACTGACAAAAGGCAAAGGAGGAAAAACCCAACACCCAACCCCAACCAACCAATTTTCCCTTGCAACCGCTGCAATCGTGTCTGCCTGTCCCGCATCGGACTGGTCAGCCACAAACGAGCCTGCAGCTGACGTGGACTTTTTACCCCCTCCATAAATCTTCGTCCGCGAAGCCAAGCCAAAGAAGAAGACAGATGGGCTGGAAATACTGAAGAAGTTTCCTCTTGCCTTACTCAGTTGCAGTGTCCATACTGGATGGGTAACCCTGGCCATTGATCAGCAGATCCAGAGAACACAGCACAGTACAGGCCCTTCAGGCCTTGATGTTGTTCTAGCCCATATATTCATTCCTTAAATATAACGTACTAAACCAATGGTTCTCAACCTTTTTCCTTCCACTCATATACCACTTTTAGTGGTAAGTGGGTGGAAAGAAAGTTCAAACCCTATTTTAAAATAATCATATGAACAATCTAGAACCGTCATTCTCAACCTTCCCTTCCCACTCACCTACCACATGAAGCAATCCCTTAATGTTCAGAGATTACTTAAGGTGGTAGGTGAGTGAGAAGATAAAGGTTGAGAACCTTTTTCTGCAGGCAAACTAATTCTGAATCCACACAACCAAGGTTCCACAGATCCTTTGCCTCATGACTATCAGAATGAATCTACCCTGGGCAACCCTGTCAAAGGCCTCACTAAAATCCACACACCCCACATCCACTCCCCTGCCCTTCATTTGTTATTTCATTGTTTTCAAACACTTTCTTTCCCCCCCATTCTTAAGTCATCCCTGACTAATCACGGAAACAACAGTCAAAGAACAAGGCCAGTGCCATTTTTATAAATGAGATTTGATATTTGCTTAAGTTGTCGTTTGTTTCCATGAAATTACCTCAAAGATATTGCTGCGGGTCGCCTGTGGAGGCCACTCCTGTGATCGCGGTTCATTTTACTGCGCTTTTTTGGCCAAAATGGCCACACTTTCACGCACGACCACGCGGTACATAGAAAGATTAATGATGCCTAGCGTCCCATTGGCCTGAAATATTCTATTAAAACATAAACATAACAATTACAGCACTGAAACAGGCCATTAGGCCCTTCTAGTTCGCACCGAACCAAACACCCCTTTCTAATCCCACCTCCCTGCACAATGCCCATAACCCTCCATCTTCCTCTCATCCATATACCTGTCCAACCTTTTCTTAAATAATACAATTGACTCCGCCGCCACTATTTCTCCCGGAAGATCATTCCACACAGCTACCACTCTCTGAGTAAAGAAGTTCCCCCTCATGTTACCTCTAAACCTCTGCCCCTTAATTCTTAACTCATGTCCTCTTGTTTTAATCTTTCCTCCTCTTAACGGAAATAGTCTATCCACATCCACTCTGTCTATCCCTTTCATAATCTTAAATACTTCTATGAAATCCCCACTCAACCTTTTACGCTCCAAAGAATAAAGACCCAATCTGTCCAATCTCTCCCCATAGTCCAGATGCTTAAACCCAGGCAACATTCTGGTAAACCTTCTCTGCACTCTCTCCACTCTGTTTATATCCTTCCTATAATTAGGCGACCAGAACTGCACACAGAACTCCAAATTAGGCCGCACCAACGTCTTATACAATCTCAACATCACCTCCCAACTCCTATATTCCATGCAATGATTGATAAAGGCCAGCATACTAAAAGCCTTCTTCACCACCCTATTCACGTGAGTTTCTACCTTCAGGGAACGATGTACCGTCACTCCTAAATCTTTCTGCTCTTCTGTATTCCTCAATGCTCTCCCATTTACCACATATGTCCTATTCTGATTCTTCATACCAAAATGAAGCACCTCACACTTATCAGCATTAAATTCCATCTGCCATTTTTCAGCCCACTTTTCTTAGCAGCCCAAATCCCTCTGCAATCCTAGAAAACCTTCTTCATTATCCACTATTCCACCTATCTTAGTATCGTCTGCATATTTACTAATCCAATTCACCACCCCATCATCTAGATCATTAATGTATATAACGAACAACAATGGGCCCAATACAGATCCTTGAGGCACACCACTGGTCACCGGCCTCCAACCTGACAGACAATTATCCACTACCACTCTCTGGCCTCTCCCTTTCAGCCAATGTTCAATCCATTTGACTATCTCAAAATTTATACCTAAAGACTGCACCTTCCTAACTAACCTTCCATGTGGTACCTTATCGAAGGTAAGGTAAATGTTATTAAAATTTTCAAAGAAAAGCTTAACATAACGTAATACATTTTGCTTATTTTCAAGTTGTGGAGAGTGAGGAGGGTTTTCATGGATTACAAAAGGATTTGGACTATTTGGAAAGATGGCAGATGGAGTTTAATGGAGGAAAGTGTGAGGTTCTTTATGTTGGGAAGAATAACCAAGACGTATGCAGTGAAGGGGAGGGCATAGAGGAACAGAGGGATCTTGGAGGAATGGTTCAATAGACAATAAGAGCTGGAGTAGGCCCTTCGGCCTGTCGAGCCAGCACCACCATTTAACAGATCATGGCTGATCACTACTATCAGTACCCCTTTCCAGCCTTATCCCCATAACCCTTAACTCCTTTGCCCACTAGAGTCTTATCTAACTCTCTTGTGAACATAATCAGCGAATCTGCCTCTACCACCCTCTGTGGCAGAGCATTCCACAGATTCACACTTCTCTGTGTAAAAAAAATGTTTTCTCATCTCCGTCCTAAAGGACCTACCCTGTATTCTTAAACTATGCCTTCTAGTCTTCGTCTCCCCCATCACTGGGAACAAGTAATCCGACTTCACCCTATCTGTGCCCCTGATAATTTTGTATACCTCAATCATGTCCCCCCTCATCCTTCTAAACTCCATCGGATACAAGTCCAGTTTTTCTTGCCTTTCAGCATATGTCAACCCCGCCATCCCTGGAACTAACCTTGTAAATCTGCTCTGCACATCCTCTATAGCTAGTATGTCCTTCCTCAAAATTGGAGACCAGAACTGGACGCAATACTCCAGGTGGGGTCGCACCAGGGCCCTGCACAACTGCAGAAGGGCGTCTCTGTTCCTATACTCCAATACCCTCTTTATGAAAGCCAACATGCCATTTGCCTTCTTCACAGCTTTCTGAACCTGCATGTTAGCCTTCAGGGACGGGTGAACAAGTACACCCAGATCCATTTGCTCCTCCCCACACCCTAGCCTGTCTCCATTTAAATAATACTCAGCATTCCTATTATTGCCCCCAAAATGGATAACCTCATTTGCTCACATTGAACGTCATCTTCCATTCAGCAGCCCACACCCCCAACCTGTCCAAATCCCTCTGCATTTTCCTGACATCCTCCTCACACCCCACACCGCAACCCAGTTTAGTGTCATCTGCAAATCTGCTCATGTTATTAATAATCCCCTCATCCAAATCATTTACATAAATTACAAACAACTGAGGACCCAATACCGATCCCTGCGGCACTCCACTCGTCACATGCTGCCATCCTGAAAAAGACCCACTTACTCCAACCCTTTGTTTCCTATTTCTTAACCAATTTCCTATCCATGTCAGCACCTTACCTCCAATACGATGCTCCCTGATCTTGCCCACTAGTCTCCCGTGCGGTACCTTATCAAAGGCCTTCTGGAAGTCCAAATACACCACATCCACTGGCTCTCCCAAGTCCACCCTCTTTGTCACATCCTCGAAAAATTCTAGAAGGTTAGTCAAGCATGACTTACCCTTAAGGAATCCATGCTGACTAGCCCTTATACTATTATTTCTGCCTAAGTGTTCTGCTATTACTCCTTTTATGATAGATTCCAATATCTTCCCCACCACTGACGTCAGGCTGACCGGTCTATAATTTCCCGTTTTCTCCCTCCCTCCCTTCTTAAAAATCGGCACCACATCAGCCACTCTGCAATCCTCAGGGACCTCCCCCGAATCTATGGAACTTTGGAAAATGTCGACCAGTTCCTCCACAATTTCCATAGCAACTTCTGGGATGCAGCCCATCAGGCCCTGGGGATTTATCAGCCCTCAGTCCCAACAATTTACTCACAACCTCCTCCTTCTAGATCCGGATATCCATTAGATCCCCTACTTCCCCAGGAAAGATCCCCAAGTCTCTTGACTTATATCCTCCTTGGTGAAGACAGATGCAAAGTATTTGTTAAATTCCTCAGCCAACTCCTTGTTTCCGGTAATAATTCCACCCTTTTCCATTCTTAATGGACCAATTGTAGACAGAACCAATTTCTTCCTCTTCACATATTTAAAAAAGCTTTTGCTATCCTCCATTATATTATTTGCTAATTTCCTCTCGTACTTCATTTTCCCCTCTCTTATGACTTTCTTAGTTACCCTCTGATGCTCTTTGAAGGTTTCCCAATCCTCTAACTTACCACTCCGCTTCGCTATCTTATACTTACTCCCTTTGGATTTGATAGTGCACTTGATTTCATTAGTTAGCCACGGCTGCCATTTGCATCTCCTAGAGCCTTTCCTCCACTTTGGAATAAATTTGTCTTGAATCCTGTAAAAAATGTCCAAAAATACCTGCCATTTTCCCCAGTTGTCCTCCCAGCTAGTGTATCTTTCCATTTTATTTTGGCTAGCTCCTCCCTCATAGCTGCATAATCCCCTTTATTTAACTGCAGTACAGATGGTTCCGACTTCCTTTCCTTTTCCCTTTCTAATTGCAGCTCAAAAGTAACCATACCATGCTCACTATTCCCTAATGGCTCTCCTACATCGAGGTCACTTATTAACTCTGCGTCGCTGCACAGCACCAAGTCCAGAATCGACTTCCCCCTGGTATGTTCCTCCACTAGCTGCTCCAAGAAAGTATCTCGTAGACTTTCAATAAACTCACTCTCTTGTGTTCCTGCCCCCGTCTGATTATCCCAGTCCACCTTCATGTTGAAGTCCCCCATAACTACCATATTGCTACCATTTTGACATGCCACTCTTAATTCCTGATTTATACTGCCACCGATATCTGAGCTACTTTTCGGAGGCCTGTAAATGACCCCCATTATGGTCCTCATGCCTTTACAATTTCTTAATTCTATCAAAACAGACTCTACCCACCTGTTTCAATGTCTTTCCTTTCAAACGCCTGAATTTCATTTCTTACCAACAGAGCTACCCCACCCCCCCTTCCCAACTTTCTGTCTTTTCTATAGGACGTGTACCCGGGAACATTGATTTCCCAATCCATTCGTGGGAATTCGGTCGTGTCCACAGGAAAAAGGGAATCTCAGGGTTGGATGTGATGTCGTGTATGTTCTCTGCCAATCAATGGGAAATCTCCAAATCTTCAATCTTGGTGCAAGAGCCCACGAGGTACAAACCAACCATCTCCTGTCCAAGCTGGAGATTGCAAGGGCTGTAAAGTGCTTCCACCGCCTGTTCACACCGAGTACTGCATGCATGAAGCTAGGGAGAGAGAGAGAGAGAGAGAGGTATAATACCACCACCTGGTGTCCAGACTCGCGAGCTACAGGATACATGATTTTTATTTTTCATGGGAGTATTGGAGAATGAGAGGAGACTTGATTAAGGTTAACAAAATAGAGCAAGATGGATAATATGGAGCTCCAATGAACAGGGAGGTCTCACCTGTGAAGGAGCAAGTGTGAGATCTCCCAGTTCATTCTTGCTCGGGCAGTGGTGGCCAATTCAAAACAGCTCCAATTAGGGGAAGAGAATATGCTGTTTCAGGTCATGGGTTTGAAACGGTTTCCCCAGTTGTGCCATTCAGACTCAAGAGAGCAGATGCTTGCAGACAGGAAGGAAACCTAGTTTTATTGTGGAGAATTGCTTGTTTTTTGGGGTGAAGGTTGTTTGTGGTCTGAGATTCCTAAATATTTTACAATGGAAGCAGCACTTTTCCTTGTGCCTGATTGCTACATAGCGGGTAAAATGTCTCAAATCTATCGCTCAGCCAGTACTTTTGGTCATTGATTTGGAGAGAGAGTGATGGCTTGGCAATATTTATAGCATGGTGAGTCCAAAGCTCTCAAAGCGACAGTGTGGAAGGATTTTGTCTGTTCTTTGTGTTTTCTGCCACCCTTGAGAACTTAAAAAGTGTCCGTGAATTGTGGTATTGGTGAGACACAAGCTTGTTTTGCCCTCTTTTTGTTCTGTATGTCTATAAAGTTTCAGTTTGGGGATAAAATGTCCAGACACTGTTCTGTTCAAAAGTCTAGTAACCAAATCAGATTCTCACGAGTTCTTGTCATGGATATGCATCAAGAAGCCTGTTTTGCAGCAGTCGTGTTGCATTAGAGGTGCACATACAATTTTCAAAAATATTGAGTTTGAAACCAGAAAAAGATCAGGTCGTGCCCAAAGGTTCATCTGTGCTGTTGAATTGAATTGATGCCCCCAGGTCCAGAATGTGCACTTCCACCCCATGGTCTTGAGCTTTCCAAATCGCCAATGAACTTACGGCCCCCTTGAGCTGTGGAGTGTGGGAGGAAATCCACACAGACACCGAGAGGATGTAGAAACTTCTTGCAGTCAGTGCTGACTTGATCCTGGGGTGACTCGTGCTGGAGAGGTGGGACTACTGTCCTGCCTTCACCTTGTGATGGCTGATTTTTGTCTGTTGGTGGATGGACGTCTGACATGATATTCCCTTGGCCTTGAGGGAAAGAAGAGTAGAAATTGCAAGGGCTCTGACAGAAATATTTAAAACCTGTTTGTCCACGGGTGAGGTGCCAGAGGAATGGATGTAATCTAATGTTCCTTTGTTGAAAAACGGCTTCAAAAGCCAACCAGGTGAGCCTGACAGTGATAGGTTAATTATTGGAGGGTAATCAGAGAGTACCTCGAAAACAATCTGTTCAAATAGCTGGCCTTGATTAACCATAGCATAGAATACGGGAGTCGGGCATTGAGGTTGAGACTAGACAAGATATTGGTGAGGCCCTGTTGAGAGTCTTGTGTGCAGTTCTGGTCACCAAATGAGAGGAAAGCTATCAATAAAGTCGAGAGGGTGCAGAGAAGATTTAAGTCAATGTTACCTGGATATCAGCAACTAGATTACAAAGAAAGATTGAGCAAATGAAGTCTTTATTCTTTGGATTGTAGATGGTTGAGAGGGGATTTGATCGAGGTCTTTAAATTACTAGGAGGATAGAACGAGTTGATGTGGATAGACTTTTTTCATTGCGGGAGCAGAGATTGAAACAGGAGGTAAAAGTTTGGAAGTAACATGAGGGGGAACTTCTTTACTCAGAGTGGTGGCTGAGTGGAGTGAGCTTCCGGGAGAAATAGTGGCGGCAGGGTCCATTTTGTCATTTCAGGGAAAATTGGAGGGGAGGGGAATGCAGAGAGGTGGTACGAGAGGAGAGTATTTAGTTCAGTGCAGACAAGAAGGGCCAAGTGACCTGTTTCTGTGCTGTAATTGTTATAGGGTTAAAATGTGTGGCAGTAACTTGGAAGTCCGATGCGTATTTGGGAATGGGTCGATGGCCACACTGAAATAGGCCGTTGATTCCCACTTGAAATAATTACATTGAATTCACGGAACAAATTTGAATTTCTCTTTTGAAGATTTGGGATGTGTATTTACCAATTGTCGGAATTAAGTTTTAACCACCCAACACGAACTTTCTGACTCCTAAAACCAAGAAAACCAAGATTTTATTTGAGAGTTTTGGTCAATTTTTATAAATACTATCTAGATGTTTTCTCTCTTTATTGTTTTCTATTGGGTAGCTGTGGGAGGGGTTACTTTTGAAATCACTATGCATTAATTTTATCTTATTTTCAAATAAGAAATTTAAGTTTTTTAATGCATATGTTAAATTAAATGTAAAAATGTTACAAATAAGATGAAGGAAGAATTGTTTCAGGAACTGGCGATCTTCCACGAGTGCCGTCAACCCCAGGAAGCAGGAATGTGTGAACGAAACACAAAACTGGCCAGAAGAACTGAGGAAACACAGCTAAAAGTGTCCAAAAAGGTGCTGATGCCATCTTGATTTTAATGCAGGTGACACCGAGGAATGCGTTGGGGCAGAGATGGTCTATGGACAGCCAATACGGACGCCTTGGGGAACAAAGCCCGCACCACCAGTAGGGATGGATAATGGTGGGTAATGAATAAGCATATATTAGAGACACCGAGAGAGAGCGACACACACATACCCAGACAGACAGACACAGACACAGAGAGACAGATACACACACACAGACACACAGAGAAACAGACAGAGACAGAGAAAGAAACACTGACAGCGAGAGAGAGACAGACAGAGACACACACAGAGACACAAACACACAGAGACACACACAGAGACACACACAGAGACACACACAGAGACACACACAGACATAGACACACACAGACAGACAGATAGAGACACACACACAGACAGAGAGAGAGACACGCGCACAGAAGGAGACAGAGAGACACACATAGAGACAGAGAGAGACACACACACGACACAAAGAGACAGACACACACACACAGCCAGAGACAGAGACAAACACACGACACAGAGAGACACACACACACACAGATACATACACACAGACATAGATAGAGAGAGACACACACACAGAGACATAGACACACAGATATAGAGACACACACAGAGACACAGACAGAGAGACACACAGACAGCGACACAGAGAGAGAGACACACACAAACACAGAGAGAGAGACACAGACAGAGAGACACACACACGGACACACACAGATACAGAGACACAGAAAGAGACACAGACAGAGAGAGAGACACACACACACATACAGACACAGAGAGACACACATTGTGACACAGGGAGAGAGAGACACACACAGACAGTGACACACAAAGAGACACAGACAGAGACACACAAACAGACACAGAGACACACACACAGGGGGAGATACACACAGAGAGACGCAGAGAGAGAGATAGACACTGAGAGAGACACAGACACAGAGAGAAACACAGACAGAGAGACACTCAGACACAGAGACATACAGACACAGAGACAGGCACAGAGAGACATACAGACACAGAGAATCACACAGTCACAGATACACACACAGACCGATTGACAGACAGAGAGACACACAGACAGAGAGAGAGAGACACACACACAGAGACAGACACTGAGAATCACACACAGACACAGAGAGACACACAGAGACATAGAG
The DNA here is from genome assembly GCF_036971445.1 of Narcine bancroftii. Classification (NCBI taxonomy): domain Eukaryota; kingdom Metazoa; phylum Chordata; class Chondrichthyes; order Torpediniformes; family Narcinidae; genus Narcine; species Narcine bancroftii. The sequence continues at coordinate 1,125,109 of NW_027211804.1, read as the reverse complement.
AGAAACACACAGACGTAGTGACACACGCACACAGACAGACAGAGACCCCTTGGTTGTGCCCTTCACCTTCGCACTTAACTCCCTCATCTCTCCTGGCAGGATCTCATCACCTTTCCTACCCGTGGACTATGACATCTGTCTGCTCATCCTCCTTCCTGAGAATGGTGTGAACTCTACCCTAGAAACCCCACAGCAAAGAAAAGGGACCTTTCAGCCCTTCTCGTCCATGGTGAAATATCATTCTGCCAGTCTCATCGACCTGCACCCAGTCCCCAACCCTCCTGACTTCCCACATCCATGGATCTCTGCAATTGATTCTTAAAACGTAAGAGTTTGAATGTTAAATGGTACACCATTGAGGAGTGTTGTCAAACAAAGGGATTGAGGAACTGTGGTACAGAACTGCCCGAAAGTGGAGTCCCATGTGGAGATGGGGGGGTGGGGTGGGGGGAGTGAAGAAAGCTTCAGGTATTTTGGCCTTCAGAAATGAGAGGATTGAGTGCAGGAGGTGGGAGGCCACGAGGAAGTTGGACGAGGCATGGGCGAGGCCAACTTGGGAACATTGTGTGCCGTTTGGGTGGCCGGAGGAGAGGAAGGATAGGAATGAGACAGCGCGTCGAGGAGAGGGACAAGAAGGGGTTGGCTTTCGGGGTTTGAGTTCCAGGGGAAGGTTGGACAGGCTGGGACTTTATTCCCTGGAGCGTAGAAGATTGAGGAAAATTTGAAAATTGTGAGGGGGGACGGATCGTGTCCATGGGGACAGGCTGTTTCCAAGGAGAGTGGGGGAGATTCAAAGAGGAGGACATGGATTGAGATTGAAGGGGGATTTTCTTCCCTCAGAGGAGGGTGGGAGCGTGGAATGAGCTTTGGGCCAAGGTGGTGGAGGTGGGATGGACTGGACTCTTGGGGGGGAATGTGGGGCAGGTCCTGGTGTGGAAATGTGCAGCCTGAAGGGGAGATGGACTGGAGGCCCGAGGCAGCTCTCGGCCCCTTCCCCAGTGGGGCTGGGCTGGCAAGAGATCCCGTGGAGGGGTGGCTCAAGCTCTCGCGAGAGCGACCCCTGGGGGCCGCCATGTTGTTGATCTTTCCCGCCTTTGGAGCAGTTGGTCGCGAGCGGGAGAGGTTCGTGTCGGTGCTTCACGGGCGGGAACCGGGGCATTTTGGGAGCGAGACCAGGGAGGAGGGAGTTTCCACGGGTCGCCCTTTGGGTCTGGGGCGGCCGGAGCTCGGAGGGGAACGGGCGGGGAGATGGTTGTGAGGTGGGGCCGGGGAACCGTGAGGGAGTTTCGGTCGGGGTGACATTAGGGTTTCTGGTAGTCGGGGCCCGCGAGGCTGAGGGGGGGCGGGGGCCGCGAGACTGAGGGGGGTCGGGGCCCGCGAGACTGAGGGGGGTCGGGGCCCGCGAGACTGAGGGGGGTCGGGGCCCGCGAGGCTGAGGGGGGTCGGGGCCCGCGAGACTGAGGGGGGTCGGGGCCCGCGAGACTGAGGGGGGTCGGGGCCCGCGAGACTGAGGGGGGTCGGGGCCCGCGAGACTGAGGGGGGTCGGGGCCCGCGAGACTGAGGGGGGTCGGGGCCCGCGAGACTGAGGGGGGTCGGGGCCCGCGAGACTGAGGGGGGTCGGGGCCCGCGAGACTGAGGGGGGTCGGGGCCCGCGAGACTGAGGGGGGTCGGGGCCCGCGAGACTGAGGGGGGTCGGGGCCCGCGAGACTGAGGGGGGTCGGGGCCCGCGAGACTGAGGGGGGTCGGGGCCCGCGAGACTGAGGGGGGTCGGGGCCCGCGAGACTGAGGGGGGTCGGGGCCCGCGAGACTGAGGGGGGTCGGGGCCCGCGAGACTGAGGGGGGTCGGGGCCCGCGAGACTGAGGGGGGTCGGGGCCCGCGAGACTGAGGGGGGTCGGGGCCCGGGAGACTGAGGGGGGTCGGGGCCCGCGAGACTGAGGGGGGTCGGGGCCCGCGAGACTGAGGGGGGTCGGGGCCCGCGAGACTGAGGGGGGTCGGGGCCCGCGAGACTGAGGGGGGTCGGGGCCCGCGAGACTGAGGGGGGTCGGGGCCCGCGAGACTGAGGGGGGTCGGGGCCCGCGAGACTGAGGGGGGTCGGGGCCCGCGAGACTGAGGGGGGTCGGGGCCCGCGAGACTGAGGGGGGTCGGGGCCCGCGAGACTGAGGGGGGTCGGGGCCCGCGAGACTGAGGGGGGTCGGGGCCCGCGAGACTGAGGGGGGTCGGGGCCCGCGAGACTGAGGGGGGTCGGGGCCCGCGAGACTGAGGGGGGTCGGGGCCCGCGAGACTGAGGGGGGTCGGGGCCCGCGAGACTGAGGGGGGTCGGGGCCCGCGAGACTGAGGGGGGTCGGGGCCCGCGAGACTGAGGGGGGTCGGGGCCCGCGAGACTGAGGGGGGTCGGGGACCCAGAAGGCTGAGGGGGGTCGGGGCCGGCGAGGCTGAGGGGGGTCGGGGCCCGCGAGGCTGAGGGGGGGGGGTCGGGGCCCGCGAGGCAGAGGAGGGGCGGGGCCCGCGAGGCAGAGGAGGGGCGGGGCCCGCGAGGCAGAGGAGGGGCGGGGCCCGCGAGGCTGAGGAGGGGCGGGGCCCGCGAGGCTGAGGAGGGGCGGGTCGGGGCCCGCGAGGCTGAGGTGGGGCGGGTCGGGGCCCGCGAGGCTGAGGTGGGGCGGGTCGGGGCCCGCGAGGCTGAGGTGGGGCCGGTCGGGGCCCGCGAGGCTGAGGTGGGGCGGGTCGGGGCCCGCGAGGCTGAGGTGGGGCGGGTCGGGGCCCGCGAGGCTGAGGTGGGGCGGGTCGGGGCCCGCGAGGCTGAGGTGGGGCGGGTCGGGGCCCGCGAGGCTGAGGGGGGACGGGGACCCAGAAGGCTGAGGGGAGACGGGGACCCAGAAGGCTGAGGGGGGACGGGGACGGGGACCCAGATGACTGAGGGGGGATGGCGACCCAAAAGGCTGAGGGGGGACGGGGACCCAGAAGGCTGAGGGGGGACGGGGACCCAGAAGGCTGAGGGGGGACGGCGACCCAAAAGGCTGAGGGGGGACGGGGACCCAGAAGGCTGAGGGGGGACGGGGACCCAGAAGGCTGAGGGGAGACGGGGACCCAGAGGGCTGAGGGGGACGGGGACCCTGAGGGCTGAGGGGGACGGGGACCCTGAGGGCTGAGGGGGACGGGGACCCTGAGGGCTGAGGGGGACGGGGACCCAGAAGGCTGAGGGGGATGGGGACGGGGTCCCAGAAGGCTGAGGGGGGACGGGGACCCATAAGGCTGTGGTGGGTCGGGGACCTTGAAGGCTGAGGGGGTCGGGGACGGGGACCCAGAAGGCTGAGGGGGGACGGGGACCCAGAAGGCTGAGGGGGGTCGGGGACCCAGAAGGCTGAGTGGGGACGGGGACCCAGAAGGCTGAGGGGGGACGGGGTCCCAGAAGGCTGAGGGGGGACGGGGACCCAGTAGGCTGAGGGGGGACGGGGACCCAGTAGGTTGAGGGGGGACGGGGACCCAGAAGGCTGAGGTGGGACGGGGACCCATAGGCTGCGGATGCCTGGAGCGCATGGCCGGGCAGGATAGTGGAGTCTGGAATAATAGGGACCTTTAACATTTAGACAGGCACATTGATGCAAGAAAAATAGTGGGTTACGGGTGTGAGGAGAGAACGGATCAGTTTGTAGAAGGTTTGAGCTATTGTCTTGTGACACCAATACCCCTGAGCAAAAAGCTCTGCAAAAGTATGGACACCGCCCAGAACATCTCAGGTAAAAATCCTCCACCATTGAGAACATTTGCAGGGAACGCTGCTGTCAGAGAGCAGCAGCAATCAAGGATCCACATCACCTGCTCTGTTCTCACTGCTCCCATCAGGGAAGAGGTATAGCCAGGTTCAGGAACAGCTGCTACCCCTTCACCACCAGACTCAACACACATTCAGGGACTCATTTAAAGACTCTCCCTTTTGCACTTTGAATTTTTTTCTCTCTGTTGCAGTTTGTTTTCATATCCACATTTTCAGAGATTACAAGTAGATGAGTCCAGTTGGGGAAACTTGGTTTTGGTCTATATATGGTTACTTTCATCCCCTTTTATTGTTCATTTATATTAGTGTCTGGGCCCCTATGTGGTCCAGGTACAGCTGACAGACCTTTACCAAAGGGTCACGTTTATGTGATTTTTTTTTTCCGTAGGTAACTGCAGTTCGTTTCCACAGCCCAACGTGCTATCGGACATCCAGTTGATCGTGATACATCTCTTCGCGAAGGCCAGTGCTATTTTTATAAATGAGATTAGATATTTGGTCAAGTTGTCGCTTGTTTCAATGAAGAGATTGTCAGGTCTCACGTGGAGGTCACTGCTGTGATCGTGGTTAATTTTTCTGCGCTTTCTTGCCAAAATGGCCTCACTTTCACGCACGACAACGTAGAAAAGTTTAATGAAGCTCATCATCCCATTGGCCTTCATAACTATCTTATCAACCTGAGCGGCAACCTTGAGGGATGTTTGGATTTGAACCCCAAAGTCCCTCTGTTTATCCTCACTCATGTAACCGACTGGTAACCTTGTACCCAGCCTTCTGGATTGTCCTTCCAAAATGCATCACCTCACACTTACCTGGATTGAAATCCTTATCCTTCGACAACCTTCAGCATCATCCACAACTCCTCCAACCTTCACATCATCTGCAGACATACTGACCCATCTTCTGCCTCTTCATCCAGGTCATTTATAAAAATCATCAAGAGCAGGGGTCCCAGAACAGATCCATGTGGCACTCCACTCCTCTCTGCTTTCTTCCAACAAGACAATTTTTTATCCACAGCCAAAGTTACCCTGATCCTTTGCCAAATTGCTTTCTAATGAGTCTCGTCAAATTCTTGCTAAAATCCATGTAGACCACATCTACCACACGACCCTCATTCATTTCCTTTGTTACCCCACTCAAATAAAACTCATTTAGACTCATGAGGCATGACCTTCCCATCACAAAGCCATGCTGACTGACCTTGAGAAGTCTGTACTTCTGCAAATGCTCATAGATCCTAACTGGTCTATAATTCCCAAGATTCTCCCCATTACCTTTTCTAAACAAGGCAACTGCATTTGATGGTTTGCGCTGGATTTTGGGGGCAGGGGGCTGGGTGTTTGTGGGCAAGGGCTGGGTTTGGGGGCTGTAGGGGACTCAGGGAATTCTCTTTTCCTCTTAACTGCAAGGAACACTATGTCTAACTTCCTGCTGATGTGACTCTGTCTGCTTTATGACTGAATGAAGTGAATTTTGTGTAATATTGCACTTTATACCATGACAATCAATTGAATTTTGATCTTGGCATGTTTGGAAGAATGTTCTTAGAGACAGTGACCCAGGTTCAAATCTGTCACCATGTAAGGGGTTTGAGTGTTTTTTTTTCTCACCCTTGTTGAAGTCGATTTCCTGTCAAGGTACAAAAAGGTACAGTAACAAAGCACAAACTCTAAAACACAGTCTTTATTGAGTCATGCCAGCAGGAATGAGGGGTACCAGTGGTGGGTGATCAGACTCACCTCACTATCAATGTTTGAACGGCAGTTAAAGAACACACTCACATGGTAGAGCTTTTAAGACATTTTCCTGCCAACAAATTGGATAACATTTCTTGGAAGGTATTAGTACAGCTTCTGCTTTACATTTTGCACATCCTCTTCCTCAAGACATAGAAAGGATTTGTTGTTGGCAATTTAATCTCATGTGCCCATTATAATTAAGAACATCCTTCTGGTCTACAAAATTTCAACAGAAATCTGGAAGGGTTGCTCACAGTACACATTGGTAATCATTCTTTGCCTGTCTGATTTCTGGTTTCCAATTTACACATGTAAATGTCTAATTTCATAGTCATTTTTAATTCTTGAAGTTGACAATGGTGGCTAACAGTTCAAAGCAGAAACTGCCATTCTGGGACTGAGTGGTGCTGAAGGCTTATTGCAGCCTTTGGATCAGGCCTGATGAGCCTCCTTCAGGTGGCCAGAATACCCCCGATGTAAAGTCACATATTCTATCCGAATGCGGCTGTAAGGAGGCCATGTGAAAGAGCCTGATGCGGCTCGGAGGAGTACTTACCAATCTTCCTTCGGGAGGTATGATCTCCGTGTCTGAGCAATTCCCCCGAGAACCCTGAATGCAGCCGCCTGATGATAATCAGCCAGGGACCCAAATCCCCGCGCCTAACAGCCCCCCTCCTCGTGCCCGACAACCCATCCTTCCTGCGTCCGACTGCCCCATTCACCTCACCCGAGAGCCCCCATCACCGCGCCCGACACCACCCATCACTGCTGCCTGACAGCCTCCCCTGCCCCAACATCCTGTGCCAGCCGCACCTGCCCTGATGTCCTGCGCTGACAGGAACTGGAGTGCGCTCTGAGGCGCCTCTCCTGCAGCTGTCCCTTTCAGGCTGCCATCTGAAAGAACATTCCATAGGGCTGTTTCTGCTTCTGCAGACTGATTCTTGACGTAGAATGCAGCTGAAACTGGCTCCAGCTGTAGTCAATTCGCACTATTGTTTTAGAGATGAGGCAGGCATTAGGATATGAGACTCAGTCGAGGAATTGAGAATTGATTCCTGTCTGAAATGTCCTTGGTCACTCTCTCTCCTAGCTTCCTGGCAAAATCTGTGTGATGATGTCTTCATCAGAATTATCAGAACAAGATCCAGCTAATATTCTGCACCCTTCATCAAATTGGAAAGTGAATGGGGGGATTTGTGTGGTCAGGGCTTAATATGACACAGAATGATGCAGGTCTGTGTGGATTCAGTTGAAATGAGAGGGCAGATAACCTTTAACTTATCCCTGATCCCCCAACAAACCCACTCCCCCAATGCTAATCCCCCAAATGGCACAAGGTTGAACTGAGTCCTTTCAGGGTGAGAGGCAGAAGAGTGGCCTTTGTTCTGTACAAGGGCCAACAGATGCCAAGGACCGATCACCTCAAGGAGTGAACGAGGATTTAGAATAGGTTTTCCCCAACACAGAACAAAGTAGGAGCAGGAGGCTGTTTCTCCCCGTGAGCCTATTCTGCCTTTAGGTGAAGGACCACCAGAACGAGGAATAAAGAATGAAGCTGGAGGAACTCAGCAGGTTAGGCAGTGTCCATGGAGAGAGATGGTCAGTTAATGATTCAGGTCCGTACACAGACTGAAGCGAGAAGGGGAGCTGGCACAAAATTGGGAGGGCCCAGTGCCTCGGAAGCCACAGAGGATCACAAGACCACCCGACAGGCTGAACTTGTGATGGACACTATGAACTATGTATGTCATAAAGTACAGTATGTGCTCTGTGTCGCCACATCACCTCGTTGGGTTTTATCTCAAAGAAGTGGTGAAAGGCTTTGATATAGATGTATGGACTGGCCAGTCCATATCTTCCTGACCTTCTCCAACCTCTCCCTTAGCTCCACCCTGGATTTCCCGGACTAGCCCCCTCTTGCTTCTGTTCATGGAACCTGGCCCAGTCGTGTATCAGTAATGCTCAGGTTTTTGGTCATTGAAGGTGCTTAATCACTCCATCCTATTTGACGTGATTATTGTGTGCACCACAATGCTGATCCCAAAGGCTTTGGGCAATGTGTACACCTGGTGTAACTGTGCCCAAACTGTCTGGGCTGCACATGTAGATGAGGAATCGAACTCCCACTTTGAGTTGACTCAGAGAATTAATGAAGGACACAGAGTTTCACCAAACCACACTCCAACTCTCTTTCGTTCTTATATGCAAGATTCTTTGCACAAAACAGAGAGAGAGTTATTGATCGTATTTACACCAGCTTGACTTCAAGTCACAAGATAGTCTCGCGAGCCATTTACTTGAATGATGGCTCGCGTGGCAGCACCCACTCCTGGCGACTGTGGGTCACTCTGATTAGGGTGTCCGAGCAATGCCAGCATAAATGTTGCCAATATTTAGGAGAAGTGTTGCCCAATTAAGGAATGGTTGTGGTGTTTTGGAGAATTGCATTGTCAGGATTTAAATATGGTGGTTCGGAAATTATGTAAAGATAAAATGCCCAGGGTTTCTTTGGAAAAATTGACTTGGAAATATGAGTTGGTGGGGGGGGGGGAGGGTGGGTGTGGTTTGTGTGTTCCTGATTTTAAGAATTTTGAAAAGCAGCTCAATTGAGATTTATTAATATATTGTATAATTTAGATGATATTCCAGCTTGGGTTTCTGTTGAATTTAATGCAATAGGGAATACGAATCCCCAAGATTTTATTTACAAATGGAATCCTAAGCTTTATTTGGAAGTGGGGAATCATCTATTTTGAAACATTTGATTGAGTTGATAATGAAATTGGCATGAAAGGTTTAATATTGAAATAGGCATTTTCCTTCTTCAATAGACAACCAATCCTGGAAGATTTGGAGATGGAAGGGTATTAAGAAAATTAGTTTTGAGGATGTGAGATTGAAATCTTTGAAAGAATTATCTTGTTATTACCAAGTTAAAGCTTTATTATCTGTAAAAATAGGTCTTACTTTGATGTTACCTAATCAAAGTGAATTAGAATTACTGATTTGTTATCCTACTGGAAATAAATTTATTTCAGTAATGTATAACTTGCTTCAATCTAAGGCCCCCAAAACTGGAGTGAATAAATCTAGATGAAGATGGGAAATAGATTTAAATTCTCAAATAAGCGAAAAGGATTGGATGGATTTGTGTAAATAATATGACTAAGATATAGGTTGGTTCAATATAATTTTTTACATCAGTTCTATTTGACTCCACAAAAATCAAATAGATTAAATCCTGCTGTATCGGATTAATGTTTTCGATGTGGACCTGAGATTGGAACATTTTTGCATTCAACTTGGCAATGTCCTAAAGTTAGACAATTTTGGATTTGGGTACGTAATTTTCACAGGCCTTCATGTTATTTTTACCGAGTAATATTAAGCTCACACCAAGACACAAGAGCAACTTGTCCGTGAACTACTCTTTGCAGACGATGCCGCTTTAGTTGCCCATTCAGAGCCAGCTCTTCAGCGCTTGACGTCCTGTTTTGCGGAAACTGCCAAAATGTTTGGCTTGGAAGTCAGCCTGAAGAAAACTGAGGTCCTCCATCAGCCAGCTCCCCACCATGACGACCAGCCCCCCCACATCTCCATCGGGCACACAAAACTCAAAATGGTCAACCAGTTTACCTATCTCGGCTGCACCATTTCATCGGATGCAAGGATCGACAACGAGATAGACAACAGACTCGCCAAGGCAAATAGCGCCTTTGGAAGACTACACAAAAGAGTTTGGAAAATCAACGAACTGAAAAACCTCACAAAGATTAGCGTATACAGAGCCGTTGTCATACTCACACTCCTGTTTGGCTCCGAATCATGGGTCCTCTACCGGCATCACGCTTCCACCAGCGTTGTCTCTGCTCCATCCTCAACATTCATTGGAGCGACTTCATCTCCAACATCGAAGTACTCGAGACGGCAGAGGCCGACGCTGCTGAAGATCCAACTGTGCTGGGTAGGTCACGTCTCCAGAATGATGGACCATCGCCTTCCCAAGATCGTGTTATATGGCGAGCTCTCCACTGGCCACCGAGACAGAGGTGCACCAAAGAAGAGGTACAAGGACTGCCTAAAGAAATCTCTTGGTGCCTTCCACATTGACCACCGCCAGTGGGCCGATATCGCCTCAAACCGTGCATCTTGGCGCCTCTCAGTTTGGCCGGCAGCAACCTCCTTTGTAGAAGACCGCAGAGCCCACCTCACTGATAAAAGACAAATGAGGAAAAACCCAACACCCAACCCCAACCCACCAATTTTCCCTTGCGATCGCTACAAACGTGTCTGCCTGTCCTGCATCGGACTTGTCAGCCACAAACGAGCCTGCAGCTGACGTGGACATTACCCCTCCATAAATCTTCGTCCGCGAAGCCAAGCCAAAGAAAGATTAAGGTTATGAGGCCAAAATTAAATTGAAATATTTATCACATTGAATTTGGGTTAATTGCTTCAGCAGTTGCTCGGAAATGTATAGCTGTAGCGGCACACATCGAGACGCAGTCGAATCGGCTCTGCACTGTTACGGCCGCAGCAGCAGTGTAGCCGTGTCAAGATGGTACTGCTGGGTGCATCTTCTCCCCAGCTCAAACGGGCCATGCAGATGCACTTGGCTGCGTCGTTACATCACCGCCCCTGTGTGGGCGGCACTTACGGGCCACCTGATAAGGTGCAGCATGGGAATTTTCCAATATAAACTGTTGGAAGTGCAAGCGACTAACAGAGTCATCTCCTTATTTCATTTCTCCTTGTAGCTACCGCTACAATTGGTGACCCCGACGAGTCCAGACGATTCTGGACTCCACACCATGGATGCTGCAGCAGTCAACGCAGTGGCTATGAAATTGCCAACCTCTGGACGCTTCGCCCACGCACTTGGTTCAGGCAAGCGGAAGCACGACTTCACCTCCGGCAGATCACGACTGATTCGACAACGTTCTACCATGTCGTCAGTTCCCTGGACCAAGAGACCGCGGCCAGGGTGGACGACCTGATACACGATCCCCGGAGGAAGGAAATACCCAGCCCTCAACAAACTCCTCTTGAGGGCTTTCGGCCTGTTCAGACGACAGTGCGCTGCCAGGCTGATGCACCTGCACAGCTAAGGAGACAGAACACCATGTGCCCTGATGGATGAGATGGTCGCACGAGCAGAGGGCCACAAGTCATGCCTCATGTCTGAGTAGGCTTTCTTGAAACAGATGCCAGATGACATACAACTGCCGTTGACGGACGAAGATTTCTCAGACCCACGTAAGGTCACGGCCAGAGCTGGTGCGCTGTGGCACATGAAACAGGAAAATGAGTCCGCCATGAACCGATTGACTCATCCTCATGTGAGGCAGCAGAACTGATCCCACCCGAACCGAGCACAACCGCCCCCCACCAAATTAGCAGAGGCACTGAACGTTAGCTGGTGTCTTTATCAGCAACACCGATGGGCTCGAGCGTGAAGATACAGCCAGCCCTGCTCATTTTCAGAAAATGCCCAGGCCAGCCGCCGCTCATGGACAAGGTGGCTGACCTCACCAATAGCCTCTTGAACATTACTGACAAGGCTAGTGGCCGGCACGGGTGCTGAACTCAGTGTCATCCCACCAATCGCCCTGAAGAGACGAACATACCCACAAGGTCCCACCCTCTGGGCGACAAAAAAGACTGCCATCAAGACCTTTGTCACGCACAATGTCCAAAAACAACTCGGCAGAGAAAATTTCTAGTGGAATTTCATTCGAGCCACTGTGGACACATCACTTCTCGGTGCAGACTTTCTACGAGCACACAGCCTGCCTTTGGACGTGAAGGCCAAACGCTTGGTCCATTCCCAGACATCCCAATAGATATTTCTCCAGGAATGCTTTATGTTCTTGGCATTCTCCAGTTTATTTATTTTTTTAGGAGTGGGGGGGATGTTGGGAGGGTGGGTTGAGGGGGATGGGAGGATAATACCACATGTTTAATTTTTAAAAATAATTTACAGTTGAATGTAATACAATTATTATTTTGGTGAAAAATTGAGAAATAAAGTATTAAAAAAACCAAATTGCATTGTCTGCAAATCACCCAGAATGTGTGATGTGTGGCGGCTCACCACCAGGCAGGCTAACCAGCCCCGCTTGTAAGCCACGCGGTGGGACAGCCGGCCAAAATGGCGCCATTGGGTGTGTTCCCTTCCTCCCAGCACGGGGCTCAGAAGCCCCGAGCTGGGGGACCACGTGATGCCCAGGTGACATCAGCGACGTCCAGCATGGTTTTCAGCCAGGTCCAGGATGGGAGTATAAGTACAGGTTAGCAGCCTGCAATAAACTAGTCTGCTCACTGAGCTCAAACTGTCTGGTTGTGTGTGTTCTTTCAGGAGCACTGTAGCTGATGCAACAATTGGTGACCCTGATTGGATCAAACATCTTTGAACCCATCATGAGTGAGTCTGGGGTGATCAGCGCCTTAGCCGCGAAACTCCATGAATTCTGGGTTCAGGAGCTGGAGACCTGCGCCAGCCACGCGGAGGCTCAGTTTCACCTCTGCCAGACCTCGTCCGACACAACCAAATTCTATTATGTGGTCGCTGCCCTGGACCTGGCCATCGGCAGACACGTGCTGCACCTTGATCAGCACCCACCCGCCGAAGACAAATACGAGACCGTCAAGCAAGTGCTTACTGGATCCCACGGACTATCTAGACACCAGCATGCCGCTCAGATGCTACACCTCGGCGCCCTGAGGGACAGGTCCCCAATGGAGCTGATGGACGAGATGCTCACGCTCATGGGTGAGCACACCAACTCCTCACTCTTCGAGTGCATTTTCCTCGACCATATGCCCGGGGACGTCCAGCTGCTGCTGGTCCAGGAGAGCTTCACTGACGTGAGGAAGGTCCCCAAGAAGGCCCAGGAGCTATGGCACGCACTATTCCCAGAAGGCTCAGTGGTCCAGTAGGTCTCGAGGCACAGACATGACCACGCCAAGCCTGCCCCGAGCACTGCAGTAGAGCATTTTGCTCCTGCAGGGGTGCCCAAGAGCATAACCAAGGGCACAGCATCCGCTCCATGCCTCTGCTTCTACCACCAGCGCTGGGGAGCCAAGGCTCGGAAGTGTCATCAGTCTGGCTCATTCCAGGGAAATGACCAGGCCGGCCAGGGTTAATGGCTGCGGGTGCTGGCCAAGAACACAACCTCCTCTATCTGCGGGACTCAGTCAGCAGCTGGCAGTTCCTCGTTGATCTGGAGCCCAGATCAATGTCATCCTGGCCTTGTGGTCCTCCCCTCCGTGCAGCCAGATGTATGGAGACAAGACAGTCCACTTCCAGATCAGCCAATGAAATTTCACATGGAGGTTCACCGTCTTGTCCTTTCCAACTGCCATCCTGGGTGCAGACTTCCTCCTCGCACATGGGCTTCTGGTAGACATTCGAGGTAGGTGCCTGGTTGATGCCGTACCTTCCAGGCCGTTCGCCTCGACGCCTCCCGCTCGGAGCAACCACAGATGGCCACGATCAGCACACCCAGAGACTCGTTCCAGTGAATGCCGGAAGAGTTCACAACACTGATCAAGCCATAGTTCTCCGCTGCCTCACCGCACCGCGGGGTGTTCCACCACATCCCCATGCAGGGCCCAATGGTTCACGCCAAGGCTCGCCAGCTCCTGCCTGACAAGCTCAAGGAGGCGAAGGAGAAGTTTTGGTACCTGTTGGAACTCGGGATCATTCGGCGGTCTGAAAACCCATGGGCCTCGCCGCTCCACCTGGTCTTGAAAGCCTCCGGTGGCTGGCGTCCCTGCGGAGACTATCGACGACTCAATGAGGTAACAGTTCCTGACCGTTATCCCATCCCTCACATCCAAGACTTTGCAGCCAACCTGCATGGTGCGAGTGTTTTCTCCATGGTTGACCTGGTGCGTGGATATCACCAGATCCCGGTGCACCCTGAGGACATACCAAAGACAGCAATCATCTCCCCCTTTGGCTTGTTTGAATTCCTGTGCATGCCATTCGGGCTCGAGAATCCCGCTCAGACCTTCAAGCGCCTCATGGACTCTGTGGGCAGGGACTTGGATTTTGGCTTTATTTATTAGGACGACATTCTCGTCGCCAGCAAGGACCAGGCGCATCACAAGGCCCACCTTTGTGCCCTTTTCTCCCGGCTGGCCGATTTCAGCCTTGCCATCAACCTGGCCAAGTGCTAGTTTGGGAAAGAGTCCATGCAGTTCCTGGGCCATACCATCACGGCCGAAGGAGCCACGCCCACCGCTGCAAAGGTCTCCGCTCTCAGGGTGTTACCATGTCCGGACAGCCTCAAGGAGCTGCAGGAGTTTGCGGGTATGGACTACTTTTACAACCGCTTCATCCCGGGATTTGATGGATGCAGCCGGTGCTGTATTAAAAATAAATATGTCTGATGATGTTAAAAATCCACTGGCTTATGTATCTCAGACATTGAATAAACACTCAAAAGAATTATTCTGCTGCTGGAAAATAATTTTTGTCCCTTGTATTAGCTCTGCAACATGTAGAAGAATGTGTTTGTGCTGCTATGGGATTAAATATTGATCATAAGTTTTGAGTAAGATTAAAAATAAGAATAGATGATGATTCAACTAGAGTTTAATTTTGCAAGAATAGGACTGAAGTATAAGACACTATAATGATATTAAGGGCCAGTGTCATTGAGGATTGCTTGTCATTGTTGGATTTAGAGGTTTCTGCTACATTTGTTTTTATTCTATTGATTATGGCTGTGAAATCTATTAAGAACAAATCAGAGATTGCAGTTTAAAATTTTGACCTTTCAGAAGTCTAAAAATTTCTCCATGGGAAGGAGGTGTAATGGAATTGTGTTAACCTTTCAAATAAATCCTCAAAGGCTTAACTTTATCACACCACCAGACAGACAAAAAAAAGTATTAATTTGAATCCCACAATGAAAACATAAATCTGAATGACTAAATCCTTATCTTTTTTTCCTGGAGTTAAATACAACTGATGTAAAAAAAATTATAATTCACCCAATTATATCGCACATTCATCAATTTAATCCACCATCTTCACATATAGTAAGTAGTCCGTTCTTCTTGGGTTAATTCGAAAGAAGAATCTACCATTTAATCAAAAATTGGTTTAGCCATTTTCTGTTGTCACAAACATTTCTGAAATAGATCCATTTTTTTGCCCCATTTACAATTTTCAATTTTAGTTAACTTGGGTATCTTCAATTCCCGCCCAAATCCACCTGTGACAGCACTTGCATGGAATGACACCCGTTTACCATGTCCCTCTGTTCAACCTCACTCCTCAGTGCCCGACCGTTCACCGTGTCTATCTTTTCTTGGTTTGCCCTTCAAAATGTGACACCTCACACTTGTCTGCATTAAATTCCATCTGCCCTTTCTCCAGCTGGTCCAGATCCTTCTGCAAGCTTTCCTGGCTGTCCACAACTCCACCGTTCTTGGTGTTACCTGCAAACTTGCTAATCCAATTCACCACATTATTGTACCAGCACCTATCCCTGAGGCACAGCTCTCGTCACAGGCCTCCAGTCTGAGGAGCAATTGGCCACAGCCACTCACTGGCTTCTCCTGCACAGCCGTTGTTTCACATCCAAAATACAGAGGACATTTGGATGGATGTTAAAATTCTCAAAGGTACATTAGTTAAAATGGTGTCAAATCACAAGGAACAGAAGTTGGCCATTCAGGCCACTGTGTCTGCTATCCCCTGATCTAAACAGTTCTCGCCTCTCATTCCAAGTTCTGGCTTTTTCCCCTGATCCCTTGATACCCTGACTCATTAAACATCTATTAATTCCGCCCCCCCCCACTTAAACTCCCTCAACAGTCCAGCAATAAATTCCATGACCTTCTGGTGAAATAAATTTCTCATCTGCTTTGAATAGGTACTTCTAATTCTAAGACAATGTCTTTTTATCCAAAGGAAACATTATTCACATCTACTGTCCAATCCTTTCAGCATTGGAAAGGTTTCTGAAATCTCCTCTCCTTCTTCTATACTCCAATGAAGAGTGGAGATATATCATCCTGGTAAATCTCTGCTCTCTCTCCAACATCAGCACATCCTTTTTAAGAAAAACTTCGCAGTTCTCCAAATGAGGTCTCTCCCATGCCCCACCAACACCTCCCTACCCTCGAAACAAAGGCCAACATAGAATTTGCTTTCTTTTCCTGCCGATCCAACCTGGTGGTTACCCACTCACTATGTTTTCCTGAACGAGAACCCCCCAAGTCCCTTGACAGTTGAAATAATTACATGTAATTTATGTAACAAATTTGAAATTTTTGGAAAGATTTGGGAATCCTATTTATAAACTGTAGGAATTAAGTTGTAATCGCCCAACCTGAACCTTCTGACTCCTAAAATCAAGAAAATTTGTTAGATTTTATTTGATAGTTTTTTAGTAATTTTTTTATAAATACTTTCCAGATGTTATCTTTCTTTTCTATTGGGTTGTTGGGCAGGGGGAATTTAAAAAAAAATACTATGTATTAATTTTTCATTATCTTTGAATGAGAAATTTATGTACGCATTTAATGCATGTGAAATTAAAATTTTCAAAGAGAAGCTTAACATAACGTAATACATTTGGCTTATTTTCAAGAGTTGTGGAGAGTGAGGAGGGTTTTCATGGACTACAAAAGGATTTGGACTGTTTGAAAAGATGGCAGATGGAGTTTAATGTAGGTAAGTGTGAGGTGCTTTATGTTGGGAAGAATAACCAAGACGTATGCACTGAAGGGGAGGGCATTGAGGAACAGAGGGACCTTGGAGGAATGGTTCAATAGACAATAGGAGCTGGAGTAGGCCCTTCGGCCTGTCGAGCCTTCAGTGACCGCCATTTTACAGATCATGGCTGATCACTACTATCAGTACCCCTTTCCAGCCTTATCCCCATAACCCTTAACTCCTTTGCCCACTAGAGTCTTATCTAACTCTCTTTTGAACATAATCAGCGAATCTGCCTCTACCACCCTCTGTGGCAGAGCATTCCACAGATTCACACTTCTCTGGGTAAAAAAATGTTTTCTCATCTCCGTCCTAAAGGGCCTACCCTGTATTCTTAAACTATGCCCTCTAGTCCTCGTCTACCCCATCACTGGGAACAAGTAATCCGCCTTCACCCTGTCCATCCCCCTGATAATTTTGTATACCTCAATCATGTCCCCCCTCATCCTTCTAAACTCCATCGGATACAAGTTCAGTTTTTCTAGCCTTTCAGCATATGTCAACCCCGCCATCGCTGGAACTAACCTTGTAAATCTGCGCTGCACACCCACTATAGCTAGTATGTCCTTCCTCAAAATTGGAGACCAGTACTGGACGCAATACTCCAGGTTGGGTCTCACCAGGGCCCTGCACAACTGCAGAAGGGCGTCTCTGTTCCTATACTCCAATCCCCTCTTTATGAAAGCCGCCTTCACAGCTTTCTGAACCTGCATGTTAGCCTTCAGTGACCGGTGAACAAGTACACCCAGATCCATTTGCTCCTCCCCACTCCCTAGCTTGTCTCCATTTAAAGAATACTCAGCTTTCCTATTATTGCCCCCAAAATGGATAACCTCACATTTGCTCACATTGAACGTCATCTTCCATTCAGCAGCCCACACCCCCAACCTGTCCAAGTCCCTCTGCATTTTCCTGACATCCTCCTCACACCCCACACCGCCACGCAGTTTAGTGTCATCTGCAAATTTGCTCATGTTATTAATCCCCTCATCCAAATCATTTACAGAAATTACAAACAACTGAGGACCCAATACCGATCCCTGCGGCACTCTACTCGTCACATCCTGCCATCCTGAAAAGGACCGGCTTACTCCAACCCTTTGTTTCCTATTTCTTAACCAATTTCCTATCCATGTCAGCACCTTACCTCCAATTCCATGCTCCCTGATCTTGCCCACTAGTCTCCCGTGCGGTACCTTATCAAAGGCCTTCTGGAAGTCCAAATACACCACATCCACTGGCTCTCCCAAGTCCACCCTCTTTGTCACATCCTCGAAAAATTCCAGAAGGTTAGTCAAGCATGACTTACCCTTAAGGAATCCATGCTGACTAGCCCTTATCCTATTTCTGCCTAAGTGTTCTGGTATTACTCCTTTTATGATAGATTCCAATATCTTCCCCACCACTGACGTCAGGCTGACCGGTCTATAATTTCCCGTTTTCTCCCTCCCTCCCTTCTTAAAAATCGGCACCACATCAGCCACTCTCCAATCCTCAGGGACCTCCCCCGAATCTATGGAACTTTGGAAAATGTCGACCAGTGCCTCCACAATTTCCATAGCAACTTCTTTAAGCACCCTGTGATGCAGCCCATCAGGCCCTGGGGTTTTATCAGCCCTCAGTCCCAACAATTTACTCACAACCTCCTGCTTCTAGATCTGGATATCCATTAGATCCCCTACTTCCCCAGGAAAGTTCCCCAAGTCTCTTGATACCGCATGACCACTACCCCCTAACTGACCATAACCTACATCCTCCTTGGTGAAGACCGATGCAAAGTATTTGTTAAATTCCTCAGCCATCTCCTTGTTTCCGGTAATAATTCCATCCTTTTCCATTCTTAATGGACCAATTTTAGACCGAACCAATTTCTTCCTCTTCACATATTTAAAAAAGCTTTTGCTATCCTCCATGATATTATTTGCTAATTTCCTCTCATACTTCATTTTCCCCTCTCTTATGACTTTCTTAGTTACCCTCTGATGCTCTTTGAAGGTTTCCCAATCCTCTAGCTTCCAACTCCACTTCTCTATCTTATACTTACTCCCTTTGGATTTGATATTTCACTTGATTTCATTAGTTAGCCACGACTGCCATTTGCATCTCCTAGAGCCTTTCCTCCACTTTGGAATAAATTTGTCCTGAATCCTGTGGAAAATGTCCAAAAGCACCTGCCATTTTTCCCGAATTGTCCTCCCAGCTAGTGTATCTTTCCATTTTATTTTGGCTAGCTCCTCCCTCATAGCTGCATAATCCCCTTTATTTAACTGCAGTACAGATGCTTCCGACTTCCTTTCTTTTTCCCTTTCTAATTGCAGCTCAAAAATAACCATACCATGGTCACTATTCCCTAATGGCTCCCCTACATCGAGGTCACTTATTAACTCTGCGTCACTGCACAGCACCAAGTCCAGAATCGACTTCCCCCTGGTAGGTTCCTCCACTAGCTGCTCCAAGAAAGTATCTCGTATTGGGTAGGACACGTAACAGCAGCATCGTATAATTCAAAAGCAAGAGGAGTAGCTATATTAATTAGTAAAAATGTGCCATTTAAAATAGAAGAGGAAATAATAGATCCAGCAGGGAGATATGTAATGATAAAATGTCAGATATATTCGGAGTTTTGGAATCTACTCAATGTATATTCACCTAACGAAGAAGATCAAAAGTTTATGCAAGATATCTTTTTGAAGGTAGCAGATACGCAAGGGAACATATTAATAGGAGGGGATTTCAACCTGAATTTGGATTCAAATATGGATAAAACTGGGGAAAAAAATTAACATAAAAGAACAAAGTAACCAAATTTATAATTAAATCAATGGAAGAAAGTATCTCGTAGACATTCAATAAACTCACTCTCTTGTGTTCCTGCCCCCGTCTGATTATCCCAGTCCACTTTCATGTTGAAGTCCCCCATAACTACCGTATTGCTACCACTTTGACATGCCACTCTTAATTCCTGATTTATACTGCTACCGATATCTGAGCTACTTTTCGGAGGCCTGTAAATGACCCCCATTATGGTCCTCATGCCTTTACAATTTCTTAATTCTATCAAAACAGACTCTACCCACCTGTTTCAATGTCTTTCCTTTCAAATGCCTGAATTTCATTTCTTACCAACAGAGCTACCCCACCCCCTCTTCCCAACTTTCTGTCTTTTCTATAGGACGTGTACCCGGGAACATTGATTTCCCAATCCTGCCGTTCCCGCAGCCATGTCTCTGTAACTCCGACATCTCCTGTCCAAGATGCAGATTGCAAGAGCTGTAAAGTGCTGCCACTGCCTGTTCACACCGAGTACTGCATGCATGAAGCGAGAGGGAGAGAGAGAGAGAGAGAGAGATCTAGGTATAATACCACCACCTGGTGTCCAGACTCGCGAACTACAGGATACATGATTTTTATTTTTCATGGGAGTGTTGGAGTATGAGAGGAGACTTGATTAAGGTTAACAAAATAGAGCAAGATGGATAATATGGAGCTCCAATGAACTGGGAGGTCTCACCTGTGAAGGAGCAAGTGTGAGATCTCCCAGTTCATTCTTGCTCGGGCAGTGGTGGCCAATTGCAAGACAGCTCCAATTAGGGGAAGAGAATATGCTGTTTCAGGTCATGGGTTTGAAACGGTTTCCCCAGTTGTGCCATTCAGACTCAAGAGAGCAGATGCTTGCAGACAGGAAGGAAACCTAGTTTTATTGTGGAGAATTGCTTGTTTTTCGGGGTGAAGGTTGTTTGTGGTCTGAGATTCCTAAATATTTTACAATGGAAGCAGCAATTTTCCTTGTGCCTGATTGCTACATAGCGGGTAAAATGTCTCAAATCTATCGCTCAGCCAGGACTTTGGGTCATTGATTTGGAGAGAGAGTAATGGCTTGGCAATATTTATAGCATGGTGAGTCCAAAGCTCTCAAAGTGACAGTGTGGAAGGAGTTTGTCTGTTCTTTGTGTTTTCTGCCACCCTTGAGAACTTAAAAAGTGTCCGTGAATTGTGGTATTGGTGAGACACAAGCTTGTTTTGCCCTCTTTTTGTTCTGTATGTCTATAAAGTTTCAGTTTAGGGATAAAATGTCCAGACACTGTTCTGTTCAAAAGTCTAGTAACTAAATCAGATTCTCCCGAGTTCTTGTCATGGATATGCATCAAGAAGCCTGTTTTGCAGCAGTCGTGTTGCATTAGAGGTGCACATACAATTTTCAAAAATAATGAGTTTGAAACCAGAAAAAGATCAGGTCGTGCCCAAAGGTTCATCCGTGCAGTTGAATTGAATTGATGCCCCCAGAACCAGAATGTGCACTTCCACCCCATGGTCTTGAGCTTCCCAAATCGCCAATGAACTTACGGCCCCCTTGAGCTGTGGAGTGTGGGAGGAAATCCACACAGACACCAAGAGGATGTAGAAACTTCTTGCAGTCAGTGCTCACTTGATCCATGACTCGTGCTGGAGAGGTGGGACTACTGTCCTGCCTTCATCTTGTGTCGGCTAATTTTTGTCTGATGGTGGATGGACGTCTGACATGATATTCCCTTGGCCTTGAGGGAAAGAAGAGTAGAAATTGCAAGGGCTCTGACAGAAATATTTAAAACCTGTTTATCCACGGGTGAGGTGCCAGAGGAATGGATGTAATCTAATGTTCCTTTGTTTAAAAACGGCTTCAAAAGCCAACCAGGTGAGCCTGACAGTGATAGGTTAATTATTGGAGGGTAATCAGAGAGTACCTCGAAAAGAATCTGTTCAAATAGCTGGCCTTGATCAACCATCACATAGAATACAGGAGTCGGGCAGTGAGGTTGAGACTAGACAAGATATTGGTGAGGCTCTTTTGTGAGTACTGTGTGCAGTTCTGGTCACCAAATGAGAGGAAAGCTATCAATAAAGTAGAGAGGGTGCAGAGAAGATTTACGTCAATGTTACCTGGATATCAGCAACTAGATTACAAAGAAAGATTGAGCAAATGAAGTCTTTATTTTTTGGATTGTAGATGGTTGAGAGGGGATTTGATCGAAGTCTTTAAAATTACTAGGAGGATAGAACGAGTTGATGTGGAGAGACTTTTTTCATTGCGGGGAGCAGGGATTGAAACAGGAGGTAAAAGTTTGGAAGTAACATGAGGGGGAACTTCTTTACTCAGAGTGGTGGCTGAGTGGAGTGAGCTTCCGGGAAATGTAGTGGCGGCAGGGTCCATTTTGTCATTTCAGGGAGAATTGGAGGGGAGGGGAATGCTGAGAGGTGGTACGAGAGGAGAGTATTTCGTTCAGTGCAGACAAGAAGGGCCAAATGACCTGTTTCTGTGCTGTAATTGTTATAGGGTTAAAATGTGTGGCAGTAACTTGGAAGTCCGATGCGTATTTGGGAATGGGTCGATAGCCACACTGAAATAGGCCGTTGTATCCCACTTGAAATAATTACATTGAATTCACGGAACAAATTTGAATTTCTCTTTTGAAGATTTGGGATGTGTATTTACCAATTGTAGGAATTAAGTTGTAATCACCCAACATGAACTTTCTGACTCCTAAAACCAAGAAAAGCAAGATTTTATTTGAGAGTTTTGCTCAATTTTTATGAATGCTATCTAGATGTTTCCTCTCTTTATTGTTTTCTATTGGGCAGCTGTGGGAGGGGTTACTTTTGAAATCACTATGCATTAATTTTATCTTATTTTCAAATAAGAAATTTAAGTTTTTTAATGCATATGTTAAATTAAATGTAAAAATGTTACAAATAAGATAAATGAAGAATTGTTTCAGGAACTGGCGATTTTCCACGAGTGCCGTGAACCCCAGGCAGCAGGAATGTGTGAACGAAACACAAAACTGGCCAGAAGAACTGAGGAAATACGGCTAAAAGTGCCCAAAAAGGTGCTGATGCCACCTTGATTTTAATGCAGGTGACACCGAGGAATGCGTTGGGGCAGAGATGGTCCATGGACAGCCAATACGGACGCCTTGGGGAACAAAGCCCGCACCACCAGTCGGGATGGATAATGGTGGGTAATGAATAACCAAATATTAGAGACACTGATAGAGAGCGACACACATACCCAGACAGACAGACACACACACACACACACAGACACACACAGAAACACACAGGCAGAGACAGAGAGAGACTCTGACAGCGAGAGAGAGACAGAGAGAGAGACACACAGACAGAGAGAGACACACAGACAGAGAGAGACACACACTCACAGATACAGACACAGATACAGAGACACAGACAGAGAGAGACACACACACATACCCAGACAGACAGACACACTCACACACAGACACAGAGAGACAGATATATAGACACAGAGTGACAGATATACAGACACAGACACACAGAGAGACACATACAGACAGAGAAAGAGACACTGACAGCGAGAGAGAGACAGAGAGAGAGACACGGACAGAGAGAGACACAGAGAGAGAGTCACAGACGTACGCACAAAGAGACACACACAGACAGAGACAGACACAGAGACAAACACAGAGTGACACAAAGAGAGACACAGATAGAGAGACATAGACACAGACTGAGAGAGAGACACAGACAGAGAGAGAGAGACACAGACAGACAGAGAGAGAGAGACACAGAGAGATAGAGGCACACACAGACTGACAGAGAGAGACCCCTTGGTTGTGCACTTAACTCCCTCATCTCTCCTGGCAGGATCTCATCACCTTTCCTACCCGTGGACCATGACATCTGTCTGCTCATCCTCCTTCCTGAGAATGGTGTGAACTCTACCCTAGAAACCCCACAGCAAAGAAAAGAGACCCTTCTGCCCTTCTCGTCCATGGTGAAATATCATTCTGCCAGTCTCATCGACCTGCACCCAGTCCCTAACCCTCCTGACTTCTCACATCCATGGATCTCTGCAATTGATTCTTAAAACGTAAGAGTTTGAATGTTAAATGGCAGACCATTGAGGAGTGTTGTCAAACAAAGGGATTGAGGAACTGTGGTAGAGAACTGCCCGAAAGTGGAGTCCCTTGTAGAGATGGGGGGGTGGGGGGGAGTGAAGAAAGCTTCTGGTATTTTGGCCTTCAGAAATGAGAGGATTGAGTGCAGGAGGTGGGAGGCCACGAGGAAGTTGGACGAGGCATGGGTGAGGCCAACTTGGGAACGTTGTGTGCCGTTTGGGTGGCCGGAGGAGAGGAAGGATAGGAATGAGACAGCGCGTCGAGGAGAGGGACAAGAAGGTGGTCTGGCTTTCGGGGTTTGAGTGCCAGGGGAAGGTTGGACAGGCTGGGACTTTATTCCCTGGAGCGTAGAAGATTGAGGAAGATTTGAAAATTGTGAGGGGGGACGGATCGTGTCCATGGGGACAGGCTGTTTCCAAGGAGAGTGGGAGAGATTCAAAGAGGAGGACATGGATTGAGATTGAAGGGGGATTTTTTTCCCTCAGAGGAGGGTGGGAGCGTGGAATGAGCTTTGGGCCAAGGTGGTGGAGGTGGGATGGACTGGACTCTTGGGGGGGGGGGTGGAATGTGGGGCAGATCCTGGTGTGGAAATGTGCAGCCTGAAGGGGAGATGGACTGGAGGCCCGAGGCAGCTCTCGGACCCTTCCCCAGTGGGACGAGGTTCTCAGGAGAGAGGGGGCTCCAAAGGGCTGGACGTCGAGTCCTGGGGCTCCATCCAGGGGCTCGGGGTGGTGGAGAGGAGATCCCGTGGAGGGGTGGCCCAAGCTCTCGCGAGAGCGACCCCTGGTGGCTGCCATGTTTTTGATCTTTGCCGCCTTTGGAGGAGTTGGTGGCGAGCGGGAGGGGGAGCGAGGTTCATGTCGGTTCCTCACGGGCGGGAATCGGGGCATTTTGGGAGCGAGACCAGGGAGGACAGAGATTCCACGGGTCGCCCTTTGGGTCGGGGGCGGCCGGAGCTCGGAGGGGAACGGGCAGGGGGATGGTTGTGAGGTGGGGCCGGGGTACCGTGAGGGAGTTTGGGTCGGGGTGGCGTTAGGGTTTGTGGTAGTCGGGGACCTGCGAGGCTGAAGGGGGCGGTCAGGGTCCATGAGGCTATGGGGGGGGAGGGGGATCCGCGAGGCTGAGGGGGATCTGGGACCCGCGAGGCTGAGGAGGGTTGCGGCCCGCGAGGTTGAGGGGGGTCGTAGCCCGCTAGGCTGAGGGGCGTCGCGGCCCGCGAGTCTGAGAGGGGTCGGGGCCCACGAGGCTGAGGGGGGAACGCTCCAACGAGGCTGAGCGGTGTCAGGGCCCGCGAGGCAGACGGGTGTCGGGGCCCGCGAGGCAGAGGGGGGGGTTGGGGCCCGCGAGGCAGATGAGGGAGAGGGACGGGGACCCAGAAAGGTGAGGGGGTCGGGGACCCAGGAGGGTGAGGGGGTCGGGGACCCAGAAGGGTGAGGGGGACCCGCCAGAGGGGTGTGGGAGATCTGCCAGAGGAGTGAGGGACACGCAAGGCTGTGGGGGGCGGGAATCCTGCGAGACTGAGGGGTCGGGTATCCAGAAGTTTGAGGGACACGCAAGGCTGAGGTACTCGTGGAACCAGAAGGGTGAGGGGAATGAGGACCCAGAAGGGTAATGGTGATCAGGACACAGAAGGGTGAGGGTGATCAGGACTCAGAAGGGTGAGGGTGATCAGGACCCAGAAGGGTGAGGGTGATCAGGACCCAGAAGGGTGAGGGTGATCAGGACCCAGAAGTGTGAGGGTGATCAGGACCCAGAAGGGTGAGGGTGATCAGGACCCAGAAAGGTGAGGGGGGACGGGGACCCAAAAAGCTGAGGGGGGACGGGGACCCAGAAGGCTGAGGGGGGACGGGGACCCAGAAGGCTGAGGGGGGACGGGGACCCAGAAGGCTGAGGGGGGACGGGGACCCAGAAGGCAGAGGGGGGACGGGGACCCAGAAGGCTGAGGGGGGACGGGGACCCAGAAGGCTGAGGGGGGACGGGGACCCAGAAGGCTGAGGGGGGACGGGGACCCAGAAGGCTGAGGGGGGACGGGGACCCAGAAGGCTGAGGGGGGACGGGGACCCAGAAGGCTGAGGGGGGGACGGGGACCCAGAAGGCTGAGGGGGGACGGGGACCCAGAAGGCTGAGGGGGGACGGGGACCCAGAAGGCTGAGGGGGGACGGGGACCCAGAAGGCTGAGGGGGGACGGGGACCCAGAAGGCTGCTGGGGGACGGGGACCCAGAAGGCTGAGGGGGGACGGGGACCCAGAAGGCTGAGGGGGGACGGGGACCCAGAAGGCTGAGGGTGGACGGGGACCCAGAAGGCTGAGGGGGGAAGGGGACGGGGACCCAGAAGGTTGAGGAGGTACGGTGACCCAGAAGGCTGAGGGGGGACGGGGACGGGGACCCAGAAGGCTGAGGGGGGAAGGGGACGGGGACCCAGAAGGTTGAGGAGGTACGGTGACCCAGAGGGCGGAGGGGGGACCGGGACGTGGACCCAGAAGGCTGAAGGTGGGGGTGGGAACCCGCGTGGTTTGTGGGATCCGTATGGTTGAGGGGATCGGAGAACTGCGAGTGTGAGGGGAACCCGTGAGGTTGAGGGAATCCCGGCCCCATGGATGGGAATGAGCAGGAAGGTCTGCTGGTCAGTGGGACAAGAATATCAGTTCACCACAGACTGTCAGCTTTCAGCTCTGTAATGAGACGTCATTAACTATGACACCGACAGCCCAACCCTCTTTCTCCCAGTTTCACTGCAGACATTGGAAGACGGTCCTCTTTAAATTCTACAAATATGTTAATGGTAAGAGGAAAGCTAGAGACAAAATTGGTCCCTTAGAAAATCAGAGTGGAAAACTGTGTGTGGAACCTAGAGAAATGAGGGAGATATTGAACAGTTTCTTTTCTTCGGTATTCACTAAGGAGAAGGATATTGGGAGATGTGGGATAAAAAAAGCAAATTGGGTAAATATGGGGAATATAGAGATTACAAAAGGTGTAGTTTTAAGGCTTTTGAAGAATATAAAGGTGGATAAGTCTCCGGGACCAGACGGGATCTTCCCCAGGACATTGAGAGAAGTGAAGGAGGAAATAGCAGAGGCTCTGGCGGTAATTTTTCAAATGTCATTAGATATGGGGATAGTGCCGGAGGATTGGCGCATTGCGCATGTGGTTCCGTTATTTAAAAAGGGTTCAAGGAGGAAGCCTGGCAACTATCGGCCTGTAAGTTTGACGTATGTGGTAGGTAAATTAATGGAGAAAATTCTTAGAGATAGTACTTATAAACATCTGGATAGACAGGGTCTGATCAGGAGCACTCAACATGGATTTGTGGGAGGAAGGTCATGTTTGACCAATCTGATTGAATTTTTTGAAGAGGTGACTAGGAATGTGGATGAGGGTAGCGCAGTGGATGTTGTCTATATGGACTTCAGTAAGGCCTTCGATAAGGTACCACATGGAAGGTTAGTTAGGAAGGTGCAGTCTTTCGGTATAAATTTTGAGATAGTCAAATGGATTGAACATTGGCTGAAAGAGAGAGGCCAGAGAGTGGTAGTGGATAATTGTCTGTCAGGTTGGAGGCCGGTGACCAGTGGTGTGCCTCAAGGATCTGTATTGGGCCCATTGTTGTTCGTTATATACATTAATGATCTAGATGATGGGGTGGTGAATTGGATTAGTAAATATGCAGACGATACTAAGATAGGTGGAATAGTGGATAATGAAGAAGGTTTTCAAGGATTGCAGAGGGATTTGGGCTGCTTAGAAAAGTGGGCTGAAAAATGGCAGATGGAATTTAATGCTGATAAGTGTGAGGTGCTTCATTTTGGTAAGAAGAATCAGAATAGGACATATGTGGTAAATGGGAGAGCATTGAGGAATACAGAAGAGCAGAAAGATTTAGGAGTGACGGTACATCGTTCCCTGAAGGTAGAAACTCACGTGAATAGGGTGGTGAAGAAGGCTTTTAGTATGCTGGCCTTTATCAATCATTGCATGGAATATAGGAGTTGGGAGGTGATGTTGAGATTGTATAAGACGTTGGTGCGGCCTAATTTGGAGTTCTGTGTGCAGTTCTGGTCGCCTAATTATAGGAAGGATATAAACAGAGTGGAGAGAGTGCAGAGAAGGTTGACCAGAATGTTGCCTGGGTTTAAGCATCTGGACTATGGGGAGAGATTGGACAGATTGGGTCTTTATTCTTTGGAGCGTAGAAGGTTGAGAGGGGATTTGATAGAAGTATTTAAGATTATGAAAGGGATAGACAGAATGGATGTGGATAGACTATTTCCGTTAAGAGGAGGAAAGTTTAAAACAAGAGGACATGAGTTAAGAATTAAGGGGCAGAGGTTTAGAGGTAACATGAGGGGGAACTTCTTTACTCAGAGAGTGGTAGCTGTGTGGAATGATCTTCCGGGAGAAATAGTGGCGGCGGAGTCAATTGTATTATTTAAGAAAAGGTTGGACAGGTATATGGATGAGAGGAAGATGGAGGGTTATGGGCATTGTGCAGGGAGGTGGGATTAGAAAGGGGTGTTTGGTTCGGTGCGGACTAGAAGG
Source organism: Narcine bancroftii (assembly GCF_036971445.1). Taxonomy (NCBI): domain Eukaryota; kingdom Metazoa; phylum Chordata; class Chondrichthyes; order Torpediniformes; family Narcinidae; genus Narcine; species Narcine bancroftii. Next base: position 1,097,406 of record NW_027211804.1, on the reverse strand, counting down.
GCCTAATGGCCTGTTTCCGTGCTGTAATTGTTATGTTATGTTATGTTAAAATAATTCAAATACGCCTGGGCGCGGACCCGCCGAAGCCACAGATTAGAATCTGCATCTCAGATGGTGAAGTCTTCAGATTTTTCTTTAAAATATTGTTTACATTGTAAAACCATTTGGAAAGTGCATTAACATATATTGCAATGTTCAATTCAAAAGGAAAAACTAGCACTAAGCAAGGTTCAAAAAAAAACACACAGGAATAAAGTGCCATCATCTTGGAGATGGATTTCACAGTGACTAAGGACAAGATTTGTTCTTGTCTCTACCTGTGGACACACGAGGATGAGAGCAGTGTTTGAGATGCTCTAGCCAGAAAGAATTCCGATCCATATCCCCACAGTTTTATTCCTCGTATTTCAGATTGAAATAGCAGAGAATGAGAATCCAGGCAAAAGGACAGAAGCCCAGACCAAGCAACAATTTGAGCAGAAGGATTTAGTTCCACCGGTAGAGAGAGAGAGAGAGTGGAAGGACACTGTCAGAATGCCCATAGGATTTAACCTGTTTAAAAGCAGGTGGCACAAATCTGTGCAGAGGGGCACAATTTAAAGGCGATTGCAGATGTTTGATTGGGAAGCTGCAGGAATTCAGCCCATCAGAATGAAGTAAATGCAATATCCAGAGAGAGAAACCTTGGGCTTTTCTCTGGAGTGATGCAGGAAGCTCATAGAGTGAATGGATTTCAGGCAGAGCTTGGTGGAGGAGCAGGCAGTGCTGCGGAAACACAAGGCTGCTGAAGGACTTGTAGAAAGAGAACGTGCAGAAGGCTGCGGGTGCCTGGAGTGCATGGCCGGGCAGGATGGTGTGGTCTGGAATAATAGGGACCTTTAACATTTAGACAGGCACATTGATGCAAGAAAAATAGTGGGTTTACGGGTGTGAGGGGTGAAAGGTTCAGTTTGTAGTAGGTTTGATCAGTTGTCTTGTGACACCAATACCCCTGAGCAAAAATCTCTACAAAAGTATGGACACCGCCCAGGACATCTCATGTAAAAACCCGCCACATTTGAGAACATTTGCAGGGAACGCTGCTGTCAGAGAGCAGCAGCAATCAAGGATCCACATCACCCGCTCTGTTCTCACTGCTCCCATCAGGAAAGAGGTATAGCCAGGTTCAGGAACAGCTGCTACCCCTTCATCACGAGACTCAACACACATTCAGGGACTCATTTAAAGACTCTCCCTTTTGCACTTTGAATTTTTTCTCTCTCTATTGCAGTTTGTTTTCATATCCACATTTTCAGAGATTACAAGTAGATGAGTCCAGTTGGGGAAACTTTGTTTTGGTATATATAATGGTTACATTCATCCCCTTTTATTGTTCATTTATATTAGTGTCTGGGCCCCTATGTGGTCCAGGTACAGCTGACAGACTTTTACCAAAGGGTCACGTTTATGTGATTTTTTTTTCCCGTAGGTAACAGCAGTTCATTTCCACAGCCCAGCGTGCTATCGGACATCCAGTTGATCGTGATACATCTTTTCGCGAAGGCCAGTGCTATTTTTATAAATGAGATTAGATATTTGGTCAAGTTGTCGCTTGTTTCCATGAAGATATTGCTCCAGGTCTCACGTGGAGGCCACTCCTGTGATCGTGGTTAATTTTTCTGCGCTTTCTTGCCAAAATGGCCTCACTTTCACGCACGACCACGTAGAAAAGTTTAATGAAGCTCATCATCCCATTGGCCTTCATTTCGGTTGAAGCACTGCATGCAGATTTTACAAAGCAGTCTGAAACCCTTTTTCCACGGGAATCCCAGTTCATTGGCCATGCAGTGTCTCAGGTTAGGAAGCCCTTGGTCCCATTTCCACTGGGACGCAAGATTGCTTTTCCACTGAACACAACTCATCCCCGGGGAGCGGAGTGTTCTGCCTTCGACTGGAAACAGGTGATTCTCTGCTGTCTCTCTTCCACTGGTTTTACCATCAGGCCGACGTCGGCAAACGCCGAGGATATGAGTAGGGTTAGAGGTGGCGTGAAATGACATCATTTGACACTGGCATTTGGACAGTGTCCCTTTTCCACTGGACCCTGTCCCAGTAAATTCCCGGGATTGGCCATGAGGGGCTGTACTTTTGAAGTTGAAACACTTTGCAGAGCAAAGTCTTGGAATTTAATTTCTTCAACTATGTACGCTATTCTGGCGCTCCATCCTGTAGGATGTAGATGGTTCCTTTCATAGCACCTGAATCAATTCCTGACTAATCACAGAGCACTTCTGGTGTAGGGATTGCTTCAAGTGGAATTTGAGTTTGAGAGCATTTTGAAAACCACAGGTCTAAGTTATAGGGAAAAGTTAAGCAAAATTTTTATTCTGCGGAGCATAAAAGGTTGAGGTTGGATTGGGTTGAGGTATTTAAAATTATTGGGGTATAGATTTGACGTGGGTTGAGAGAAAGGGGCAGAAGTTTCGAGGAAATGTGAGGGGGGGACTTTCACTCAGAGTGGTGGGTTTGTGGAATGGACTTGCAGATGAAGTGGAGGAGGCAGGCTCAATATTAGCTCTTAAGGAGAAGTTGGATATGTATTTGGACAGGAAAGGAATGGAGGGTCAAGGGGCGAGTGTAGGTCAATGGATTAGGTAGGACAAAGTGTTCGGCGTGGACTCGAAGGGCAAAGTTGGCCTATTTCTTTTTTTTTTTCTTTTTTAATTTTTTTATTTTTCACACCATAAATCACATTAGCCATGATATACACTATTTCTTTTTCACACATATACAGTGACTTTTTCTCCCCCCCCCCCCTTTCCTCCCAAACCACCCCCCCACCCCCCCCCTCTCATCCATTTTAGGTATACAATCTAGGTTGCATTAAGCCAGTCAGACAATGTTGTCATTCAACAAAATTACACCAGAAATTCTACTGAGTCCATTCTTTTCTTTCCTTCTCCTTCCATCAACTTAGGTAATGTTTGTCCCCGGTAGGTTTTCGCTATTGTATTTAATGTAAGGCTCCTATACTTGTTCGAATATTTCAATATTATTTCTTAACCAATATGTTATTTTTTCTAATGGAATACATTTATTCATTTAAATTTGGTAGTTTCTTCCTTTTAATTTGGTTATGTATTCCATTAATATTTAAAGGCATATAGTTCAGCGTAGCCCTTTTATATTTTGTTTATCTTCTCTTTCCGTTTTTCCATCATTACCTTTCCTCCTTTTCCATTTCTGTTTTCTTATTTTCAACTCTTTATAAGACAACATTCCTACAACATCTAACATTTTCCTTATTCTCCTATTTCTATCTTATTTATCCCCAATCTCCCCTTCACCTCCTGAGTTGTCCTTTATCCCTTGTCGGACAACCACATCTCCCCTCTCCATTTGGATTTGCGAATCCACTCGCAAGCGTCAACTGATTTTGCAGTGACCGCTATTTCCCCCCACCCCGCCTCCCCCAGAAAAGATTTCACTTTTCATATGTCACAAAGGTCCCTCTTTTAATTCCCTCCTTATTCTCTCTATTCCATTACCTTCCCTTATTAATTCTTGTCTATACTATCTATATTTTCCTCTAAGTACAGATACATTCATGTATGCTCATTATCTCTATTCACTCTTATACCTCTTTACCTGCATACATATCAATCGTGATCATTTTTACTCTCATTACCCGTCTTCATCCCTCAGTCTATTTTTGTCTTTACCCACATACATATCAGTCGTGATCATTTTAACTCTCATTACCCGTCTTCCTCCCTCAGTCTATTTTTGTAATTGTTCTGCAAATTTTCGTGCTTCTTCTGGATCCGAGAATTGTCTGTTTTGTTGTCCTGGAATAAATATTTTCAATACCGCTGGATGCTTTAGTATAAATTTATACCCTTTCTTCCATAAAATCGCCTTTGCTGTATTGAACTCTTTTCTCTTCTTTAGGAGTTCAAAACTTATATCTGGATAAATGAAGATTTTTTGCCCTTTATACTCCAGTGGTTTGTTGCCCTCTCTTACTTTTTCCATTGTCTTCTCCAGTACCTTTTCTCTTGTAGTATATCTTAGGAATTTTACTACAATAGATCTTGGTTTTTGTTGTGGTTGTGGTTTAGAGGCCAATACTCTATGTGCCCTTTCTATTTCCATTTCATGCTGTAGTTCTGGACATCCTAGGGTCTTAGGGATCCACTCTTTTATAAACTCCCTCATATTCTTGCCTTCTTCATCTTCCTTAAGGCCCACTATCTTTATGTTATTTCTTCTGTTATGGTTTTCCATTGTATCTATTTTTTGAGCTAGTAGTTCTTGTGTCTCTTTAGTTTTTTTATTAGATTTCTCCAATTTCTTTTTTAAGTCTTCTACCTCCATTTCTGCTGCTACTGCCCGCTCTTCCATCTTGTCCATTTTTTTTCCCATTTCTGTTAAGGTCATCTCCATTTTAATTATTTTCTCTTCTGTGTTGTTTATTCTTTTTCTTAAATCCTTAAATTCCTGTGTTTGCCATTCTTTAAATGACTCCATGTATCCTTTAATAAGAGCAAGTATATCCTTTACCTTGCCTATCTTTTCTTCTTCTATTTCACCATACTCTTCCTCTTCTTCTTCCTCTGGGTTGACCATCTGTTGTTTCTTTGTTGCCCTTTCCTCCTCTTCTTTCTTGTTTCTATTGTCTTCTGTGGTCTCTTCTTGCTGCAGGTGTTCTGCAGCTGTCGTTGCCGGCTGTGGAGATCGACTCCCCAGCTGGTCCCCCCTCCCGTCGGTGTGTTTTTTTTCATTCGCATCGCGCATGCGTGAAACTTCGCGCATGCGCGGTTGCGCACTTTTGCTCGGCTCTGCGAGCCATTTTTGTAGTCCATTATTTACCGACCTGAGGGAGCGGGTTTCTCTCTCCGCAGCGGGCCTCTTCGGACAGGTAAGGCCTTCACCTTTTTCCTCCTTTGTCTTCTCTTCCTCTCTTCTTACCGTTGCTTTCGACTTTTCTTTTTTTGTCGCCATCTTCTTTCCACCTTTATACTCACTTTTCTGTAACTTTTATTTCTGTGCCTTTGTGTTTTCTCTTGTTTTTCCCGACTTTTCTGGAGAGGGCTGGAGTTCACCGTCCGGCCACTACTCCATCACGTGACTCCTCTCAAGTTGGCCTATTTCGATGCTGTAATAGTTAGAGAGGTAAAACGTGTATGTGAACATTTTGGGTCCAGTGACCATAGATTAGTTTCCAATCAATTATGGATAAGAGTGGGGTCTGCTGCAACAGCACCACTCAATCAATGCACCGGACACAGTTAATCAGGAAAGATGTTTAATCAGACTTGTTCCTCTCTTAGGTCTCTTGCCCACGACCTTACCAGAGAGAGGGGGATCTTTTTCTCTTCTATCCATCAGTGACTGGTGTCATCCTCTGTTCTGCTAATATTTCAAAACAGCACTGAGCCCACGTTAAATGTTCCACTTGAAACTCAAACATGTTACAGACTAAACCAAGCCAGTCATCTTTGCTAAAATTAATGATGAGGGAGAAAATGAAGGGAATAGAAAGCAAGGGAGTAACAGGGAGAGGATGCAGAAAATAATGCAGGCTGAATGAGAGGGGAAAGAAATCAGGCTTCAGATGATTAAGGAAGACGAGGCGAAAGAAGGAGACCCTAGGACACTGCCACCCTATGTTGAGAATGAGGACTCAAAAGATTCCTTGTGGGCAAGGCTATCTGCATGTGCTTCCCAGCAGCCACCGTGACCAGTCCTGCATCTCACTTGATTCAATAAAAGGTGGTTTCAGACTTGGCTCTGACGTAAACAATTTGCTCATTTTCAAACCAACTTTCCTCCCTCCGTCATTGACGGCCGTGACACTGTGCACGAGTGAGGAAGATGGGGTGAAAGATCTTGAACTGAAAGTTACCTGCAGTAATTGGAAAGCTGCCTTCCAGAGAGCTTCAATCATGTCAATGTTTCACCAGTTGTTGGACTTTACCAGCGATGAAACAGCGTCCCACTCCCACAGTGTTTCCTGTTACTAACTTGGACAGGAGTAAAAAAATGATTCACACAAAGAATTATAAACCAGGGGAAAGATATACTCTGAAAACAACAAGAAATGTTGTTCATATCCCACTGTGCTCCCGATAGAAGTCAAAATCCAATGGGCTTTATGAACTAAAACACAAATGGAACTTAACCCAAGATTATTCCCCCACCCCCCGTCCTATTAAATGTTGAATCCTGTTGTGTGAAGAAGGAGTTGCCTGGAACGTTAGCCCATCCCAGAAAGCTCACCAGACTTGGACTGCAGATCAACACTTAAGGATGACCAGCCGCAGCTTAATTTAATGCAATGCTTATTCCCCCCCCCCCCAGCAAAAATCTTCAGCATTGCTTCATTGAAACTGGTCTAATTCCAAATAAGATCAGCAATGTCTTTTGGACCGAGTAGAAAAGAGAGAGAGCTGAGGTACCTTCGAAACCCAGAACCAAATACATGCAACATTCAGTGGCAGCTCTCCTTGCATCTAATCAAGCACTTTTGAGCCACTATGAACTGTTCCCCAAGAGAATTCATCCAACCATCCATGAGTGCATTCCTGTCAACTCGAAAGCCGAGAGGGGATTTGGTAGAGTATTTAAAATTACAAGAAGGATGGATAGAGTTGATGTGGATAGGCAATTCCATTGCAAGTGGGAGAGATTGAAACAAGAGGTCTTGAGTTAAGAGGCAAAAGTTTTGAAGTAACGTGAGGGGGAACTTCTTGACTCAATGGTGGCTGAGTGGAGTGAGCTTCCGGGAGAAATAGTGAAAGCAGCGTCCATTTTGTCATTTAAGAGAAAATTGGAGGGGTGGGGAATGCAGAGAGGTGGTACTGGAGGAGAGTATTTAGTTCAGAGCAGACGAGAAGGGCCAAATGACCTGTTTCTGTGCTGTAATTGTTCTAGGGGTAAAATGTGTGGCAGTAACTTGGAAGCTCAACATGAACCTTCCGACTCCTAAAATCAAGAAATTTAAGATGTTAGATTTTATTTGAAAGGTTTGGTAAATTTTTATAAATACTATCCAGATGTTTTTTTCTTTTTTTCTTTATATCAGGAAAAATTAAATGAAATGGTTCTTGCAGTCAAGAGCAAGAGAATTCCTCCAATCCAGCCCTTGCCCACAAACACCCCCCCCCCCCCATTCTGGGATCAACCCATCAGCAGCGTCCACTTCAGAGACAAACCTCAGGCACAAACATCCCAAAACCATCATCCCAAGACAAGGGGTTAATTTTTTTTAATCACTATGCATTCATTTGATGTTATTTCAAATAAAAAATTAGTTTTTAATGCATATGTGAAATTAAATAATTTAAAAAAAATAAGATGAATGAAGAATTATTTCAGGAATTATCAATCATCCACTACTCCCATTAACCCCAGACACCAGTACTGAATGAAAAACTAAACTGGCCAGATTGACTGAGTAAACACAGCTAAAATTGGCCAAAAGGTGCTGATGCCATCATTGATTTAAATGCAAGAGACACTGAGGACTGCATTGGGACAGAGATGGTCCATGGACAGCCAATACGGATGCCTTGGGGAACAATGCCCGCACTGCCAGTTGGGATGAATTAGATTATGACATAAGCAAATATTAGATACCCCCCCCCCCCCACAGAGAGACCCAGCCTTGATTTTCATTTTTTATATTGATAGAGAGATCCCAGACATCACCAAATGTACCGAGACCCCACCGCATGTTATCAGTTAAAGGCAACGTATTCCTCTCTAATGGAACTTTTACTACCTCTATTACAGGAAACATCCTCCCTGCCTCATTTGCCATTGGAACGTTAGGCCCGCTTGTCGTCACAAGGCCAGAAAACGCTTGAGTCAGAATACTGATCATCGTTTGAGGAGTGACGAAGGAATTTGTGAGCACGATAAGAATCCTGTTTCACTCTGGTCTGAGATTGGATGGTGAGTCCTCAGCTACACATCCCTGCAACACACTCTCCTTCGCCAACAACTGCCTCACACTCCTATTCACCCCACCAGCTCTGTGCATTCCCCCTCATTCACCTGCGATTTTTCCCCCCCACAAACCCCTGTTAACCTGCCACCTCCACTGAAGAGTGGGTGAACACACAAATCCCTTGCAGACGGGGCCAGATTTGATCCAGAGTCATTGACTTAACAGGACCATAACACCACCTGTGGCATAAATATTCCCAAACCAATGCTCTAGGGCACTGGGAGAGCAAACAGCTCAAATTCTGCATTTGAGAAGTTTGAACTGCTGCACAACCATCAGGATCAAAGAAAACCCTAGTTTGCTTAGTTTTCAGCTGTCATAGACCACAAAAGGCTTCCAAACCAAAATTCAAAAGACAAGCCCCACAAACAAACAAATCTCTCATAAAGCTCTAACACTCCCCTATCTAGAGGTATCATCTCCTCAAACATCTCAATGCCACAGGTGAGAAAACTGTTTTAACTCCCACTCCAAATTAAAAAGGTGCTATTCCCTTAATTGCAGCTCTCTTGAAGGGCGGAGATGGGCCTTGTTTAAAGGGCCAGCCACAATTTACTGAGATATTTCACACCTGAATTAATTGTCCTCCTGATTCCAGCTCAGGGTTTCAAACAGGAGAGTTTCCCCACTCTCGTCACTTGCAGCTTTCAGGCAGAGATGAGGTGATGCTGCCATCAGTGGAAGGTAGGAAGCCTGGTTTTACTGTGGCTGCTTTTTCTGGGGTGGTTCTTTGAGTTGTTGGGGTGAAAGGAATCCGGTGTTTGTGGAAGCCCCTGTTTGTGGGTAGTTTGCAAACTGGTGTTCCATGTGGTTCGTGGGTATTGAGCCAGAGAAATGTGTTGTTTTAATGTGTGTGGTTTACGGTGCCTGCAACTTTAGCTCTTGTCTTGGGATGATGGTTTTGGGATGTTTGTGCCTGAGGTTTGGCTCTGAAGTTGTCGGACTCTGGCTTTCCCTTACTCTTAATTTAGTCTGTATGTGGTCTGAGTCCAGCGTGTTCTTTGAATGAAGTGATAGGAGAAGGTATTCGGTTCAACAGTCAATTTATTACCCAGCACAAGAATAAAACTTAACAGAGCTCTGGGTCAGTCGTTAGTTCATAGGTCACCTGCACAGTGAGCTATTCCCCAAGACTGACCCCTATTGTCCAGTTGGCTCAGTTTATATAGATCAACCTTATCATACAGAACAAAAGTTGGCTTCCTTTGCTAGATCTTTTTGCATAAGGGTTATCACAAGTCATCTCCTGTTTTGCAGATATCTGGGGTGTAGCGCTCCCATCTTAATCCTCCAGGCCAGACTATCCTGTTGTTTTGATCAGAAATTAATTCATCACCAGATATTTCTAATCACCATTCTGTTCCTGTCTGGCCAATTTCTGCTGTTCTCTTTAACACCTCCTCATGCCTTAATCTTCCTCCTAGACTGGTTTTCCATTCCCTTGGTTTCTTGCAGGCCATTCTTTGTTCTGGTATGGCCTGTGTCTCCTGTGCTACTCACCACCTCCTTCAGTTGGAGCTTTCCTCCTAAATCGTTTTATGAATTTCCTCTCCCTGTATTTGGGAGCAGACAATTTTGCTCAGCCAACTTCGCTCCATGCTGTGATTGCCACTTAATCACATTCCTCTTTTTCCCTGAACCATGCAGTACATATCAACTTATTAATTAATCATTTCTTTCATAATGTTTTAACCCCTAGATTCCAACAAAGTGTAGGCTGCTGATGGTTTGATCCCAGAATTGGGGTGGGGAGGGGGGCGGGGGTGTTATTTGTGGGCAAGGGCTGGTTTGGAGGCTGCAGGGAATTCTTTTGCTCTTGACTGTAAGAAGCATTTCATTTAATTTTTACTGATGTAACCATCTTACCTTACGTGTGTGTAATATTGCACTATGTTACAGGACAGTCAGTCGAATTTTGATCTTGGCATGTTTAACAGAAAATGACAGTGACCCAGGTTCAAATCTGTCCCTTGTGTCAGGATTTTCCCCCCATCACCTTTTACAAAATGGCAAGGTGAACAGAGGCATTTGTGTGGGTCAGGGTTTTTTTTTAATTAATTTTTAAGAGTTAGTTATATTCTTGTTAATTTTACAAGAATATAATTCAAATCCCGATACATGTGGTTGATTAATACAAATTGAGATCTACCCAGACCCACCCTCTCCACATCCCATATGAGGGACCAGAGATCTTCAACAGATGTTTTATTTAACCATAATATTGTGAATATTTCAAAACCTCACTTCAACCCACCTTTAGGAAATGTGGGCTCCAAAGATAGAATGTTCATCTCGTGAACGATACATTATTTTCTTGTGGTGAACAGTTCCGAACCTCAGCCAGTTTGCAAGATATGGCCACGCACTTTCTAGCTGTACAATTTGCAGCAATTTAAACCTGGTAAATATTCAGTTCTAATTTAAATTTAATTCCTTAACATCTCTTTCTCATGGATCCTGTGGGAATTTTTAAAAAAATACTTATTTCAACCAAGCTGCCCAACTTTAGGACATTGCCAAGTCAAATGCAGAAAAGTACAAATGACTTGGTAACATTTGAAACAAATCCGATTCCATGTATTTTCTTTTGAGGTGTCTGGTGAATAAAATTGTATTGAACCAGTCTATCTCATTTATAACGATCAGTCCATTTTCTATGTTCAAGTCTCCATCCCATCTTTGCCTCAGTTTATGAATTCCTAATTTCTCAGCTTTTGCAGTCATTTCTACATTACTGAATAAATTTATATTCCCATGACCTGTTTCAGATGGTCAGGGCTTGTTATGACCTGTTACTGTTCTATCTGCCACTGTATTTTACATTTTGCATATCCTCTTCCTAAAGACAAGGAAAGGACTTCTTGTTGGTCATCTAATCTCATGTACCAGTTAGGGTGAGGGAACACAAAAAAATCAACAGGAGTCTGGAAGAGTTGCTCACAGTTCACGTTAGTAATCATTCTCTCCCTGCCTGATTTCTGGTTTCCAATTTACCCAAATGTCTTAATTTCATAGCAGTCTTAAATTCTTCACTTCAAAGCAGAAACAATACCATTCAGGGTCTGAGTGGTGCTGGGGGCTTATTGCAGCCTTTGGATCAGGTCTAACAATTTGCACCATTGTTTTGAAGATCAGGCAGGCATTTGGATATGTATGGCTCAGTAGAGGAGGTGAGAATTGATCCCTGTCTGGAATGTGCTTTTTAACTCTCTTTCCCAGCTTTCTGGTAAAGTCTGTGTGATGGTTTCTTCATCATAATTCCCAGAAGAAGATATTCTACAGCTAATATTCCACACACTTCACCAAATGAGGCTAGTTGTGGGAAAAAGAAGTTCCTGTCTGTTTGGATGGACAGTTTAAGGGTGAAAAAATGACCTGATGTCCACATATAGTAACTCAACCAAATTCTGTAAGGACACAAATGCTGGAGAAGCTCATCTGATCAAGCAGTGAACCTTTATAGAGTACAGATACTCGTAGCCCTGTTAAAAGGCACAAGCCTGAAACACTGGTTGTGTATCTTTTTTTAAACTTTATTTATGAACATATAAAATACATAGTAAACAAAATAAACCAACCTCCCAAAAAAAACTATATTCCATCCCCCCTCCCCACAATTACCTCCCCCAAACTCCCTCGACTGAGGGAGAGAAAAATCATATCAATTCGTTGCGGCAGAATGAAAACACCAAACCTAATTTTCCACGTCATCGCAATGCATTTACTGGCCACTGCTAATACTAACTGAATAACCTCAATTTGAGGTTTATCCATTCTTAATCCCGTTGATCAAGTTGTAATATACCGCATTAGAAAAAGCAGTGGATCGAACATAAAAAGAGTTTCTTTCAAGTAGTTTCAAATAAATCCTCAAAGGCTTAACTTTATCACACAACCAGACAGACAAAAAAAAGTATTAATTTGAATCCCACAATGAAAACATTAGTCTGAATTACTAAATCCTTATCTTTTTTTCCTGGAGTTAAATACAACTGATGTAAAAAAAAATTATAATTCACCCAATTATATCACACATTCATCAATTTAATCCACCATCTTCACACATAGTAAGTAGTCCGTTCTTCTTGGGTTAATTCTAAAGAAGAATCTCTCATTTAATCTAAAGTTGGTTTAGCCATTTTCTGTTGTCACAAACATTTCTGAAATAGATCCCTTTTTTTGCCCCATTTACAATTTTCAATTTTAGTTAACTTGGGTATCTTCAATTCCCGCCCAAATCCACCTGTGACAGCACTTGCATGGAATGACACCCGTTTACCATGTCCCTCTGTTCAACCTCACTCCTCAGTGCCCGACCGTTCACCGTGTCTATCTTTTCTTGGTTTGCCCTTCAAAATGTGACACCTCACACTTGTCTGCATTAAATTCCATCTGCCCTTTCTCCAGCTGGTCCAGATCCTTCTGCAAGATTTCCTGGCTGTCCACAACTCCTCCGTTCTTGGTGTCACCTGCCAACTTGCTAATCCAATTCACCACATTATTGTTCCAGCACCTATCCCTGAGGCACATCTCTCATCACAGGCCTCCAGTCTGAAGAGCAATTGGTCTCACCAACTCACTGGCTTCTCCTGCACAGCCGTTGTTTCACATCCAAAATACAGAGGACATATGGATGGATGTTAAAATTCTCAAAGGTACATTAGTTAAAATGGTGTCAAATCACAAGGAACAGAAGTTGGCCATTCATGCCACTGTGTCTGCTATCCCCTGATCTAAACAGTTCTCGCCTCTCATTCCAAGTTATGGCTTTTTCCCCTGATCCCTTGATACCCTGACTCATTAAACATCTATTAATTCCGCCCCCCCCCCCCCCCACCACTTAAACTCTCTTAACAATCCAGCAACAAATTCCATGACCTTCTGGTGAAATAAATTTCTCATCTGCTTTAAATAGGTACCTTCCAATTCTAAGACAATGTCTTTTTATCCAAGGGAAACATTATTCACATCTACTGTCCAATCCTTTCAGCATTGGAAAGGTTTCTGAAATCTCCTCTCCTTCTTCTATACTCCAATGAAGAGTGGAGATATATCATCCTGGTAAATCTCTGCTCTCTCTCCAACATCAGCACATCCTTTTTAAGATAAACTTCGCAGCTCTCCAAATGAGGTCTCTCCCATGCCCTATCAACACCTCCCTACCCTAGAAACAAAGGCCAACATAGAATTTGCTTTCTTTTCCTGCCGATCCAACCTGGTGGTTACCCACTCACTATGTTTTCCTGAACGAGAACCCCCCAAGTCCCTTGACACTTGAAATAATTACATGTAATTTCTGTAACAAATTTGAAATTTTTGGAAAGATTTGGGAATCCTATTTATAAACTGTAGGAATTAAGTTGTAATCACCCAACCTGAACCTTCTGACTCCTAAAATCAAGAAAATTTGTTAGATTTTATTTGATAGTTTTTTAGTAATTTTTTTATAAATACTTTCCAGATGTTATCTATCTTTTCTATTGGGTTGTTGGGCAGGGGGAATTAAAAAAAATACTATGTATTAATTTTTCATTCTCTTTGAATGAGAAATTTACGTACGCATTTAATGCATGTGAAATTAAAATTTTCAAAGAGAAGCTTAACATAACGTAATACATTTTGCTTATTTTCAAGAGTTGTGGAGAGTGAGGAGGGTTTTCATGGAGTACAAAAGGATTTGGACTGTTTGGAAAGATGGCAGATGGAGTTTAATATAGGTAAGTGTGAGGGGCTTTATTTTGGTAAGAATAACCAAGACGTATGCAGTGAAGGGGAGGGCATTGAGGAACAGAGGGATCTTGGAAGAATGGTTCAATAGACAATAGGAGCAGGAGTAGGCCCTTCTGCCTGTCGAGCCTTCAGTGACCGCCATTTCACAGATCATGGCTGATCACTACTATCAGTACCCCTTTCCAGCCTTATCCCCATAACCCTGAACTCCTTTGCCCACAAGAGTCTTATCTAACTCTCTTTTGAACATAATCAGCGAATCTGCCTCTACCACCCTCTATGGCAGAGCATTCCACAGATTCACACTTCTCTGAGTAAAACAATGTTTTCTCATCTCCGTCCTAAAGGGCCTACCCTGTATTCTTAAACTATGCCCTCTAGTCCTCGTCTCCCCCATCACTGGGAACATGTAATCCGACTTCACCCTGTCCATCCCCCTGATAATTTTGTATACCTCAATCATGTCCCCCCTCATTCTTCTAAACTCCATCGGATACAAGTCTAGTTTTTCTAGCCTTTCAGCATATGTCAACCCCGCCATCGCTGGAACTAACCTTGTAAATCTGCGCTGCACATCCTCTATTGCTAGTATGTCCTTCCTCAAAATTGGAGACCAGTACTGGGTGCAATACTCCAGGTGGGGTCTCACCAGGGCCCTGTACAACTGCAGAAGGGCGTCTCTGTTCCTATACTCCAATCCCCTCTTTATGAAAGCCAACATGCCATTTGCCCATTTCACAGCTTTCTGAACGTGCATGTTAGCCTTCAGTGACCGGTGAACAAGTACACCCAGATCCATTTGCTCCTCCCCACTCCCTAGCTTGTCTCCATTTAAATAATACTCAGCTTTCCTATTACTGCCCCCGAAATGGATAACCTCACATTTGCTCACATTGAACGTCATCTTCCATTCAGCAGCCCACACCCCCAACCTGTTCAAGTCCCTCTGCATTTTCCTGACATCCTCCTCACACCCCACACCGCCACCCAGTTTAGTGTCATCTGCAAATCTGCTCATGTTATTAATAATCCCCTCATCCAAATCATTTACATAAATTACAAACAACTGAGGACCCAATACCGATTCCTGCGGCAATCAACTCGTCACATCCTGCCATCCTGAAAAAGACCCGCTTACTCCAACCCTTTGTTTCCTATTTCTTAACCAATTTCCTATCCATGTCAGCACCTTACCTCCAATACCATGCTCCCTGATCTTGCCCACTAGTCTCCCGTGTGGTACCTTATTAAAGGCCTTCTGGAAGTCCAAATACACCACATCCACTGGCTCTCCCAAGTCCACCCACTTTGTCACATCCTCGAAAAATTCCAGAAGGTTAGTCAAGCATGACTTACCCTTAAGGAATCCATGCTGACTAGCCCTTATACTATTATTTCTGCCTAAGTGTTCTGCTATTACTCCTTTTATGATAGATTCCAGTATCTTCCCCACCACTGACATCAGGCTGACCGGTCTATAATTTCACGTTTTCTCCCTCCCTCCCTTCTTAAAAATCGGCACCACATCAGCCACTCTCCAATCCTCAGGGACCTCCCCCGAATCTATGGAACTTTGGAAAATGTCGATCAGTGCCTCCACAATTTCCATAGCAACTTCTTTAAGCACCCTGGGATGCAGCCCATCAGGCCCTGGGGTTTTATCAGCCCTCAGTCCCAACAATTTACTCACAACCTCCTGCTTCTAGATCCGGATATCCATTAGATCCCCTACTTCCCCAGGAAGGTTCCCCAAGTCTCTTGATACCGCATGACCACTACCCCCTATATGTCCATAACCTATATCCTCCTTGGTGAAGACAGATGCAAAGTATTTGTTAAATTCCTCAGCCAACTCCTTGTTTCCGGTAATAATTCCACCCTTTTCCATTCTTAATGGACCAATTGTAGACAGAACCAATTTCTTCCTCTTCACATATTGAAAAAAGCTTTTGCTATCCTCCATGATATTATTTGCTAATTTCCTCTCGTACTTCATTTTCCCCTTTCATGACTTTCTTAGTTACCCTCTGATGCTCTTTGAAGGTTTCCCAATCCTCTAACTTACCACTCCGCTTCGCTATCTTATACTTACTCCCTTTGGATTTGATAGTGCACTTGATTTCATTAGTTAGCCACGGCTGCCATTTGCATCTCCTAGAGCCTTTCCTCCACTTTGGAATAAATTTGTCTTGAATCCTGTAAAAAATGTCAAAAATACCTGCCATTTTCCCCAGTTGTCCTCCCAGCTAGTGTATCTTTCCATTTTATTTTGGCTAGCTCCTCCCTCATAGCTGCATAATCCCCTTTATTTAACTGCAGTACAGATGCTTCCGACTTCCTTTCCTTTTCCCTTTCTAATTGCAGCTCAAAAGTAACCATACCATGCTCACTATTCCCTATGGCACCCCTACATCGAGGTCACTTATTAACTCTGCGTCGCTGCACAGCACCAAGTCCAGAATCGAGTTCCCCCTGGTATGTTCCTCCACTAGCTGCTCCAAGAAAGTATCTCGTAGACATTCAATAAACTCACTCTCTTGTGTTCCTGCCCCCGTCTGATTATCCCAGTCCACCTTCATGTTGAAGTCCCCCATAACTACCATATTGCTACCACTTTGACATGCCACTCTTAATTCCTGATTTACACTGCCACCGATATCTGAGCTACTTTTCGAAGGCCCGTAAATGACCCCCATTATGGTCCTCATGCCTTTACAATTTCTTAATTCTATCCAAACAGACTCTACCCACGTGTTTCAATGTCTTTCCTTTCAAACGCCTGAATTTCATTTCTTACCAACAGAGCTACCCCACCCCCCCTTCCCAACTTTCTGTCTTTTCTATAGGACGTGTACCCGGGAACATTGATTTCCCAATCCGTTCGTGGGAATTCGGTCGTGTCCACAGGAAAAAGGGAATCTCAGGGTTGGATGTGATGTCGTGTATGTTCTCTGCCAATCAATGGGAAATCTCCAAATCTTCAATCTTGGTGCAAGAGCCCACGAGGTACAAACCAACCATCTCCTGTCCAAGCTGCAGATTGCAAGGGCTGTAAAGTGCTGCCACCGCCTGTTCACACCGAGTACTGCATGCATGAAGCAAGGGAGAGAGAGAGAGAGAGAGAGATAGGTATAATACCACCACCTGGTGTCCGGACTCGCGAACTACAGGATACATGATTTTTATTTTTCATGGGAGTGTCGGAGAATGAGAGGAGACTTGATTAAGGTTAACAAAATAGAGCAAGATGGATAATATGGAGCTCCAATGAACAGGGAGGTCTCACCTGTGAAGGAGCAAGTGTGAGATCTCCCAGTTCATTCTTGCTCGGGCAGTGGTGGCCAATTCAAGACAGCTCCAATTAGGGGAAGAGAATATGCTGTTTCAGGTCATGGGTTTGAAACGGTTTACCCAGTTGTGCCATTCAGACTCAAGAGAGCAGATGCTTGCAGACAGGAAGGAAACCTAGTTTTATTGTGGAGAATTGCTTGTTTTTTGGGGTGAAGGTTGTTTGTGGTCTGAGATTCCTAAATATTTTACAATGGAAGCAGCACTTTTCCTTGTGCCTGATTGCTACATAGCGGGTAAAATGTCTCAAATCTATCGCTCAGCCAGTACTTTTGGTCATTGATTTGGAGAGAGAGTGATGGCTTGGCAATATTTATAGCATGGTGAGTCCAAAGCTCTCAAAGTGACAGTGTGGAAGGAGTTTGTCTGTTCTTTGTGTTTCCTGCCACCCTTGAGAACTTAAAAAGTGTCCGTGAATTGTGGTATTGGTGAGACACAAGCTTGTTTTGCCCTCTTTTTGTTCTGTATGTCTATAAAGTTTCAGTTTAGGGATAAAATGTCCAGACACTGTTCTGTTCAAAAGTCTAGTAACCAAATCAGATTCTCCCGAGTTCTTGTCATGGATATGCATCAAGAAGCCTGTTTAGCAGCAGTCGTGTTGCATTAGAGGTGCACATACAATTTTCAAAAATAATGAGTTTGAAACCAGAAAAAGATCAGGTCGTGCCCAAAGGTTCATCTGTGCTGTTGAATTGAATTGATGACCCCAGGTCCAGAATGTGCACTTCCACCCCATGGTCTTGAGCTTTCCAAATCGCCAATGAACTTACGGCCCCCTTGAGCTGTGGAGTGTGGGAGGAAATCCACACGGACACCGAGAGGATGTAGAAACTTCTTGCAGTCAGTGCTGACTTGATCCTGGGGTGACTCGTGCTGGAGAGGTGGGACTACTGTCCTGCCTTCACCTTGTGATGGCTGATTTTTGTCTGTTGGTGGATGGACGTCTGACATGATATTCCCTTGGCCTTGAGGGAAAGAAGAGTAGAAATTGCAAGGGCTCTGACAGAAATATTTAAAACCTGTTTGTCCACGGGTGAGGTGCCAGAGGAATGGATGTAATCTAATGTTCCTTTGTTGAAAAACGGCTTCAAAAGCCAACCAGGTGAGCCTGACAGTGATAGGTAAATTATTGCAGGGTAATCAGAGAGTACCTCGAAAAGAATCTGTTCAAATAGCTGGCCTTGATCAACCATAGCATAGAATACGGGAGTCGGGCAGTGAGGTTGAGACTAGACAAGATATTGGTGAGGCCCTGTTGAGAGTACTGTGTGCAGTTCTGGTCACCAAATGAGAGGAAAGCTATCAACAAAGTCGAGAGGGTGCAGAGAAGATTTAAGTCAATGTTACCTGGATATCAGCAACTAGATTACAAAGAAAGATTGAGCAAATGAAGTCTTTATTCTTTGGATTGTAGATGGTTGAGAGGGGATTTGATCGAGGTCTTTAAAATTACTGGGAGGATAGAACGAGTTGATGTGGATAGACATTTTTCATTGCGGGAGCAGAGATTGAAACAGGAGGTAAAAGTTTGGAAGTAACATGAGGGGGAACTTCTTTACTCAGAGTGGTGGCTGAGTGGAGTGATCTCCCGGGAGAAATAGTGGCGGCAGGGTCCATTTTGTCATTTCAGGGAAAATTGGAGGGGAGGGGAATGCAGAGAGGTGGTACGAGAGGAGAGTATTTAGTTCAGTGCAGAGAAGAAGGGCCAAGTGACCTGTTTCTGTGCTGTAATTGTTATAGGGTTAAAATGTGTGGCAGTAACTTGGAAGTCCGATGCGTATTTGGGAATGGGTCGATGGCCACACTGAAATAGGCCGTTGATTCCCACTTGAAATAATTACATCGAATTCACGGAACAAATTTGAATTTCTCTTTTGAAGATTTGGGATATGTATTTACCAATTGTCGGAATTAAGTTTTAACCACCCAACACGAACTTTCTGACTCCTAAAACCAAGAAAACCAAGATTTTATTTGAGAGTTTTGGTCAATTTTTATAAATACTATCTAGATGTTTTCTCTCTTTATTGTTTTCTATTGGGTAGCTGTGGGAGGGGTTACTTTTGAAATCACTATACATTAATTTTATCTTATTTTCAAATAAGAAATTTAAGTTTTTTAATGCATATGTTAAATTAAATGTAAAAATGTTACAAATAAGATGAATGAAGAATTGTTTCAGGAACTGGCGATCTTCCACGAGTGCCGTCAACCCCAGGAAGCAGGAATGTGTGAACGAAACACAAAACTGGCCAGAAGAACTGAGGAAACACAGCTAAAAGTGTCCAAAAATGTGCTGATGCCATCTTGATTTTAATGCAGGTGACACCGAGGAATGCGTTGGGGCAGAGATGGTCTATGGGCAGCCAATACGGACGCCTTGGGGAACAAAGCCCGCACCACCAGTAGGGATGGATAATGGTGGGTAATGAATAAGCATATATTAGAGACACCGAGAGAGAGCGACACACACATACCCAGACAGACAGACACACACACACAGACACAGAGAGACAGATACACACACACAGACACACACAGAGACACACACAGACACACACGTAATATTTGCTTAAGTTGTCGTTTGTTTCCATGAAATTACCTCAAAGATATTGCTGCGGGTCGACTGTGGAGGCCACTCCTGTGATCGCGGTTCGTTTTACTGCGCTTTTTTGGCCAAAATGGCCACACTTTCACGCACGACCACGCCGTACATGGAAAGATTAATGATGCCTGGCGTCCCATTGGCCTGAAATATTCTATTAAATTTTATTAAAATGTTCAAAAAAAAGCTTAACATAACGTAATACATTTTGCTTATTTTCAAGTTGTGGAGAGTGAGGAGGGTTTTCATGGACTACAAAAGGATTTGGACTGTTTGGAAAGATGGCAGATGGAGTTTAATGTAGGTAAGTGTGAGGTACTTTAATTTGGTAAGAATAACCAAGACGTATGCAGTGAAGGGGAGGGCATTGAGGAACAGAGGGATCTTGGAGAAATGGTTCAATAGACAATAGGAGCAGGAGTAGGCCCTTCGGCCTGTCGAGCCAGCACCACCATTTTACAGATCATGGCTGATCACTACTATCAGTACCCCTTTCCAGCCTTATCCCCATAACCCTTAACTCCTTTGCCCAATAGAGTCTTACCTAACTCTCTTTTGAACATAATCAGCGAATCTGCCTCTACCACCCTCCGTGGCAGAGCATTCCACAGATTCACACTTCTCTGTGTAAAAAAATGTTTTCTCATCTCCGTCCTAAAGGGCATACCCTGTATTCTTAAACTATGCCCTCTAGTCCTCGTCTCCCCCATCACTGGGAACAAGTAATCTGACTTCACCCTGTCCATCCTCCTGATAATTTTGTATACCTCAATCATGTCCCCCCTCATCCTTCTAAACTCCATCGGATACAAGTCCAGTTTCTCTAGCCTTTCAGCATATGTCAACCCCGCCATCCCTGGAACTAACCTTGTAAATCTGCGCTGCCCACACTCTATAGCTAGTATGTCCTTCCTCAAAACTGGAGACCAGTACTGGACGCAGGTGGGGTCTCACCATGGCCCTGTACAACTGCAGAAGGGCGTCTCTGTTCCTATACTCCAATCCCCTCTTTATGAAAGCCAACATGCCATTTGCCTTCTTCACAGCTTTCTGAACCTGCATGTTAGCCTTCAGTGACCGGTGAACAAGTACACCAAGATCCATTTGCTCCTCCCCACTCCCAAGCTTGTCTCCATTTAAATAATACTCAGCTTTCCTATTATTACCCCCGAAATGGATAACCTCACATTTGCTCACATTGAACGTCATCTTCCATTCAGCAGCCCACACCCCCAACCTGTCCAAGTCCCTCTGCATTTTCCTGACATCCTCCTCACACCCCACACCGCCACCCAGTTTAGTGTCATCTGCAAATTTGGTCATGTTATTAATAATCCCCTCATCCAAATCATTTACATAAATTACAAACAACTGAGGACCCAATACCGATCCCTGCGGCACTCCACTCGTCACATCCTGCCATCCTGAAAAGGACCGGCTTACTCCAACCCTTTGTTTCCTATTTCTTAACCAATTTCCTATCCATGTCAGCACCTTACCTCCAATTGCATGCTCCCTGATCTTGCCCACTCGTCTCCCGTGCGGTACCTTATCAAAGGCCTTCTGGAAGTCCAAATACACCACATCCACTGGCTCTCCCAAGTCCACCCTCTTTGTCACATCCTCGAAAAATTCCAGAATATTTGTCAAGCATGACTTACCCTTAAGGAATCCATGCTGACTAGCCCTTATACTATTATTTCTGCCTAAGTGTTCTGCTATGACACCTTTTATGATAGATTCCAATATCTTCCCCACCACTGACGTCAGGCTGACCGGTCTATAATTTCCCGTTTTCTCCCTCCCTCCCTTCTTAAAAATCGGCACCACATCAGCCATTCTCCAATCCTCAGGGACCTCCCCCGAATCTATGGAACTTTGGAAAATGTCGACCAGTGCCTCCACAATTTCCATAGCAACTTCTTTAAGCACCCTGGGATGCAGCCCATCAGGCCCTGGGGTTTTATCAGCCCTCAGTCCCAACAATTTACTCACAACCTCCTGCTTCTAGATCCGGATATCCATTAGATCCCCTACTTCCCCAGGAAAGTTCCCCAAGTCTCTTGATACCGCATGACCACTACCCCCTAACTGACCATAACCTATATCCTCCTTGGTGAAGACCGATGCAAAGTATTTGTTAAATTCCTCAGCCATCTCCTTGTTTCCGGTAATAATTCCAGCCTTTTCCATTCTTAATGGACCAATTTTAGACTGAACCAATTTCTTCCTCTTCACATATTTAAAAAAGCTTTTGCTATCCTCCAAGATATTATTTGCTAATTTCCTCTCATACTTCATTTTCCCCTCTCTTATGACTTTCTTAGTTACCCTCTGATGCTCTTTGAAGGTTTCCCAATCCTCTAGCTTCCCACTCCACTTCGCTATCTTATACTTACTCCCTTTGGATTTGATATTGCACTTGATTTCATTAGTTAGTCACGGCTGCCATTTGCATCTCCTAGGGCATTTCCTCCACTTTGGAATAAATTTGTCCTGAATCCTGTGGAAAATGTCCAAAAACACCTGCCATTTTTCCCGAGTTGTCCTACCAGCTAGTGTATCTTTCCATTTTATTTTGGCTAGATCCTCCCTCATAGCTGCATAATCCCCTTTATTTAACTGCAGTACGATGCTTCCAACTTCCTTTCTTTTTCCCTTTCTAATTGCAGCTCAAAATAACCATACCATGCTCACTATTCCCTAATGGCTCTCACTTATTAACTCTGCGTTGCTGCACAGCACCAAGTCCAGAATCGACTTCCCCATGGTATGTTCCTCCACTCGCTGCTCCAAGAAAGTATCTCGTAGACATTCAATAAACTCACTCTTGTGTTCCTGCCCACGTCTGATTATCCCAGTCCACCTTCATGTTGAAGTCCCCCATAACTACTGTATTGCTACCACTTTGACATGCCACTCTTAATTCCTGATTTATACTTCTACCGATATCTGAGTTAATTTTCGGTGGCCTGTAAATGACCCCCATTATGGTCTCATGCCTTTACAATTTCTTAATTCTATCCAAACAGACTCTACCCACCTGTTTCAATGTCTTTCCTTTCAAACGCCTGAATTTCATTTCTTACCAACAGAGCTACCCCACCTCCTCTTCCTAACTTTCTGTCTTTTCTATAGGACTGTCTTGGGTAAACTTGTACCTTTCACTTTGTTCGTTTTAGATTGGTCACAGTGTTTGAGCTACCGAAAGAAAATAGAGACACACACCGAGAGCAGTTCAGTCTATACAAATGTTTATTCCAAATATAAAGCAGGTTTCAAACTACAATATGCAAGCCTGCCTAATCATACTTAACAACGCCTGGACTGGTCCCAACTGCCGAAGCGAGGCAATGACGGCACACTTGTAGTAGGCTGCCGGGGCGCCGGTAGCAGCTCCTTCACCTCCCCCGACCGGGACGTTGCTCGGACTCTATCTGTTCTTCCTTCTTGACAAAGGATGTTCCCATCCCTCGGAGAGTCTAAACTTCAGCAGCAGGACCACAGACTTTTATACCCCAAAAACAATTAATCATGCACCCACTCCCTCTAACATTTGTCAGTCAAAATCAAAGCTGAGCATACTATTCTACAAGTTAGAAGATGAATTATTATGGAGAAGGATGCTATGATATCCTGGTTTATCTCGTAGATACAAAGACTTATTGAAACTTTTAAGGCTTTAGCAATACCGTGCCATCCTGTATTTCGGAAAGAACAATTAATCATGCACCCACTCCCTCTAACATTTGTCAGTCAAAATCAAAGCTGAGCATACTATTCTACAATTTAGAAGATTGATTGTTATGGAACCAGGATGCTATGATTTCCTGGTTTATCTCGTAGATACAAGGACTCATTACAACTTCTTGAGCAAGACAGGTTGTGACCAAAACGTCAATTTCAGAGTGTCGTATTTGACAACTGCTTTCCCTGGGCCTCACGGTGGAATTCCATTTCAAAGTGTATCTTCAGATAAATCCCCATGGCTGAGTTTAAGTACATCTGCTAATTCTGAAAGTAAGGTGACCTGAGTGTGGCCCCAGTGTTGTCAGTTTCACATAAGCAAGGAAGCATCTGAGCACATGGTTTTAACCCTCCATTACAAGGACGTGTACCCGGGAACATTGATTTCCCAATCCCGCCTTTCCCGCAGCCATGTCTCCGTAACTCCGACAACGTCATAACCTCCCATTGCCATTCACGCCTCAAGCTCATCCCTTTTATTCCTTACACTCAGTGCATTCATACACAATACCTTGATACCATATCTCCTTTCTCCCTCCATCTTTGTTCTCGATGCACTTGCCCCTACTCTCCTATCACTTTTAGTTCCCTTTTTCCTTACTGTTTCACCGTCTAACAGAACTACTCCTATATTCACTCTCCTATCTGCTTCCCTATCAGTCCAGTTCCCTTCCCCCTACCAAATTCGTTTTAAATTTGAAGGTGGATTCCAATGGAGATAGAAGGCTTTGGGTACGCTGGCCTTTATAAATCATAGCATGGAATATAGGATCTGGGGAGGTGATGTTCAGAGTGTTGGTGAGGCCAACTTTGGAGTATTGTATGCCTTTCTGGTCCCCAAATTATAGGAAGGATATCAATAAGGTAGAGAGAGTGCAAAGAAGTTTGACGAAAATGTTGCCTGGATTGCAGTATTTTGAATACGTAGAAAGATTGAGTAGACTGGAACTTCATTCAGTGGAGCAGAGAGGGTTGAGCGGGGATTTGATAGAGGTATTTAAAATTATTAAGGGAATAGATAGAGTAGCTGTGAATAGGCTCTTTCCCCTAAGGGGAGCAGAGATTGGAACAAGGGGTCATATGTTAAGGGGCAAAACTTGAGAAGTAATACAAGAGGATGCTTCACTCAGAGTGGTGGCTGAGTGGAATGATCTACTGGAAGAAGTTGCGCCAGGGTCAATTCTGTCATTTAAGATGAGGTTATATGAGTACATGGATGCGAGGGGGTGGGAGGGTTATGGGCAAGGGAAGTAGGTAGGTGGAACTCGTGGAGTTTCACGTAAATCGGTGCTTTAGGTGCCATGAGCAAGTTGGCTCTTTCTTGCACTCGACTTGATTACGTGAAACCTTTCTGGGTTAGAATCAAGGAACTTATTAAAATTTAAACTTTCACTTGATCCTAAGGTATTTTTATTGGGTTATATGAAGAAATTGAGTTTAGAATCAAAATTAGATGAGTCTCAAATTGCTCTTTGAGATTGGCTTAAGCTGGGGCTAGAAAATGATGAGTATTCAATGGTGGCATTCAGAAAGGAGGTCTTGTATTCCATTGGAAAAGATAACGTATAATACAAGCCTCGTCTACCAGTGGAAATATTAAACAGGCAGAATACTATTCATAGTCTGAAAATGAGAGGTTATCCGTATAAAAGAGATCAGGAAGAACTTCTTTAGCCAGAGGGTCGTGGATGTGTGGAACTCACTGCGGCATACAGCAGTGGAAGCCAGATCGCTGGGAGTATTTTAAAAAGAACGACAAATATCTCATTAGTGAGGGCATCAAGGGATTATGGGGGAAAGGCCAAAAATGAGAACTAGTGTAGAGTAGCTTAGTGTAGATTTATGGAACAGACTCGATGGGCCTAGTGGCCTGGTTCTGTACCTTTGTCTGTGATCACTAATGGAGTAACTTCAGAAATGTACAGATAAAAAGCTCCTAAATTAGAAATTCATAAATCAAGATTAAAATGGGAATCTGATTTGAAAGTTAAAATATGAAAATAATTAAGTACAACTAAAATTATTAATGTCAGGTCGAGACTGGTACAATATAATCTTTTTTACATCGATTATACTTGACACCCAATTAAAATAAATTTAATTTGACATTATCAGATTTGTCTTGCATGTAATAAAGTAGGTTCTTTTTGTGTGGATAAATGTGAGGTGAACCACTTTGGAGGCAAGAACAGGAAAGAGGACTATTACCTCAACGGTATCTGTTCAGGAAATGCAGAGAGACTTGGGTGTTGCTGTGCATCAGTCGTTGAAAGTGGGTGTGCAGGTCCAACAGACGGTGAGGAAGGCATTCATAGCAATAGGATTTGAGTACAGAGATCCTGCTGCAGCCGTACACGGCCTTGGTGAGACCACACCTGGAGTACTGCGTGCCATTTTGGCCTCTTTAATCCGAGGAAGGACATCCTCGCCGTGGAGTGGGTGCAGAGAAGATTCACTAGACTGATACCAGGGATGGAAGGACTTGCAGATGAAGAAAGGTTGGAAAGACTAGGCTTGTATTCTCTGGAATTTAGGAAATTGAAGGGGGATCTTATAGAAACAAAATTCTAAAGGGTTTAGACAGACTAGATGCGGGTAGGTTGTTTGCAATGCTGGGAAATACAGAACCAGGGGTTACAGTTTAAGGATCTTTCTTCTCTGTCTTTGGCTTGGCTTCGCGGACGAAGATTTATGGAGGGGGTAAAAAGTCCACGTCAGCTGCAGGCTTGTTTGTGGCTGACCAGTCCGATGCGGGACAGGCAGACACGATTGCAGCGGTTGCAAGGGAAAATTGGTTGGTTGGGGTTGGGTGTTGGGTTTTTCCTCCTTTGCCTTTTGTCAGTGAGGTGGGCTCTGCGGTCTTCTTCAAAGGAGGCTGCTGCCCGCCAAACTGTGAGGCGCCAAGATGCACGGTTTGAGGCGTTATCAGCCCACTGGCGGTGGTCAATGTGGCAGGCACCAAGAGATTTCTTTAGGCAGTCCTTGTACCTTTTCTTTGGTGCACCTCTGTCACGGTGGCCAGTGGAGAGCTCGCCATATAATACGATCTTGGGAAGGCGATGGTCCTCCATTCTGGAGACGTGACCCATCCAGCGCAGCTGGATCTTCAGCAGCGTGGACTCGATGCTGTCGACCTCTGCCATCTCGAGTACCTCGACGTTAGGGGTGTGAGCGCTCCAATGGATGTTGAGGATGGAGCGGAGACAACGCTGGTGGAAGCGTTCTAGGAGCCGTAGGTGGTGCCGGTAGAGGACCCATGATTCGGAGCCGAACAGGAGTGTGGGTATGACAACGGCTCTGTATACGCTTATCTTTGTGAGGTTTTTCAGTTGGTTGTTTTTCCAGACTCTTTTGTGTAGTCTTCCAAAGGCGCTATTTGCCTTGGCGAGTCTGTTGTCTATCTCATTGTCGATCCTTGCATCTGATGAAATGGTGCAGCCGAGATAGGTAAACTGGTTGACCGTTTTGAGTTTTGTGTGCCCGATGGAGATGTGGGGGGGCTGGTAGTCATGGTGGGGAGCTGGCTGATTGCAGGACAATCTTCGCTAGGATTCTACTAAATAGAATAATACCTAGTGTCGCTGAGAATATTCTCCCAGAATCACAGTGCGGCTTTCGCGCTAACAGAGGAACCACTGACATGGTCTTTGCCCTCAGACAGCTCCAAGAAAAGTGTAGAGAACAAAACAAAGGACTCGACATCACCTTTGTTGACCTCACCAAAGCCTTCGACACCGTGAGCAGGAAAGGGCTTTGGCAAATACTAGAGCGCATCGGATGTCCCCCAAAGTTCCTCAACATGATTATCCAACTGCACGAAAACCAACAAGGTCGGGTCAGATACAGCAATGAGCTCTCTGAACCCTTCTCCATTAACAATGGCGTGAAGCAAGGCTGTGTTCTCGCACCAACCCTCTTTTCAATCTTCTTCAGCATGATGCTGAACCAAGCCATGAAAGACCCCAACAATGAAGACGCTGTTTACATCCGGTACCGCACGGATGGCAGTCTCTTCAATCTGAGGCGCCTGCAAGCTCACACCAAGACACAAGAGAAACTTGTCCGTGAACTACTCTTTGCAGATGATGCCGCTTTAGTTGCCCATTCAGAGCCAGCTCTTCAGCGCTTGACGTCCTGCTTTGCGGAAACTGCCAAAATGTTTGGCCTGGAAGTCAGCCTGAAGAACAGTTTAAGGATAACCATACTATAACCATATAACCATTTACGGAGCGGAAACAGGCCATGTTGGCCTTTCGAGTCCGCACCAGTTCACTGATTTTATGCGCCCTCTTCAGGCATTGGGGGAAGGTTTTCAGGCCCGAGATGAGGAAAGATTTCCTCTCTTGGAGGATGATGGATCTATGGAATTCTTTGCTACAGAAAGTAGTTGAGGCTGGTTCCTTGTCAATGTTCAAGAGTAGGTTAGAATTGGCCCTTGTGGCTAAGGGGATCAGGAGGTATGGAGAGAAGGCAGGAACTGGGTACTGATCAGCCATGATCGTATTGAATGGCAGGGTAGGTTTGAAGGGCCAAATGGCCGAATCCTGCACCTATTTTTCTATGTTTATATATTCTACTTGGGTTTGTCCAAAATATATACATTTTGGTCCAAAATTAAAATTTTGAACACTCCCAATGGATCCTAGAATATTTTTCCTGGAAGAGACTAAAAATATTTGGATTAAACGGGATTTTTACAGGTTGCTTTAGCTGGTGCATATTTGGAGGACCAAGTCACCAAATTGCAGAATCCATGTGATTGAAGAAGTGCAGAGATTGGTTAGGATATTGCTGGGACTTGAAGGTGAACCCACCAGGGCCTACAGCTGGTCCTCAATGTTGTCGACACATTCTTGGAAAGTGTGACTTGAAGTGAAATGAAGGTTTTACCATGGGCTCAATGATCAAAAATAAGAGAAGTTCCTATTGGGCGATCCTGTCTCTCAATCCACCACAATCTCTGAACCTCTGAATTGTAGTTGTGGCCTCCCCGTTCTTTTCTGAGCTGAGACCAATATTGACGTTTAGGTCATGGTTGCAGATGGGTTGGAAATACTGAAGAAGTTTCCTCTTGCCTTACTCAGTTGCAGTGTCCATACTGGATGGGTAACCCTGGCCATTGATCAGCAGATCCAGAGAACACAGCACAGTACAGGCCCTTCAGGCCTTGATGTTGTTCTAGCCCATATATTCACTCCTTAAATATAATGTACTAAACCAATGGTTCTCAACCTTTTTCCTTGCACTCACATACCACTTTTAGTGGTAAGTGGGTGGAAAGAAAGTTCAAACCCTATTTTAAAATAATCATATGAACAATCTAGAATCGTCATTCTCAAGCTTCCCTTCCCACTCACCTACCACATGAAGCAATCCCTTAATGTTCAGAGATTACTTAAGGTGGTAGGTGAGTGAGAAGATGAAGGTTGAGAACCTCTTTCTGCAGGCCAACTAATTCTGAATCCACACAACCAAGGTTCCACAGATCTTTTGCCTCATGACTATCAGAATGAATCTACCCTGGGCAATCCTGTCAAAGGCCTCACTAAAATCCACACACCCCACATCCACTCCCCTGCCCTTCATTTGTTATTTCATTGTTTTCAAACACTTTCTTTCCCCACCACACTTTTAAGTCATCCCTGTCTAATCACGGAACCAACAGTCAAAGGACAAGTCCAGTGCCATTTTTATGAATGAGATTTGATATTTGCTTAAGTTGTCGCTTGTTTCCATGAAATTACCTCAAAGATATTGCTGCAGGTCGACTGTGGAGGCCACTCCTGTGATCGCGGTTCGTTTTACTGCGCTCTTTTGGCCAAAATGGCCACACTTTCACGCACGACCACGCCGTACAGAGAAAGATTAATGATGCCTGGCGTCCCATTTTCCTGAAATATTCTATTAAATTTTATTAAAATTTTCAAAGAAAAGCTAAACATAACGTAATACATTTTGCTTATTTTCAAGTTGTGGAGAGTGAGGAGGGTTTTCATGGACTACAAAAGGATTTGGACTGTTTGGAAAGATGGCAGATGGAGTTTAATGTAGGTAAGTGTGAGGTACTTTATTTTGGGAAGAATAACCAAGACGTATGCAGTGAAGGGGAGGGCATTGAGGAACAGAGGGATCTTGGAGGAATGGTTCAATAGTCAATAGGAGCAGGAGTAGGCCCTTCGGCCTGTTGAGCCTTCAGTGACCGCCATTTCACAGATCATGGCTGATCACTACTATCAGTACCCCTTTCCAGCCTTATCCCCATAACCCTTAACTCCTTTGCCCACTAGAGTCTTACCTAACTCTCTTTTGAACATAATCAGCGAATCTGCCTCAACCACCCTCTGTGGCAGAGCATTCCACAGATTCACACTTCTCTGGTTAAAAAAATGTTTTCTCATCTCCGTCCTAAAGGACCTACCCTGTATTCTTAAACTATGCCCTCTAGTCCTCGTCTCCCCCATCACTGGGAACAAGTAATCTGACTTCACCCTGTCCATCCCCCTGATAATTTTGTACACCTCAATCATGTCGCCCCTCATCCTTCTAAACTCCATCGGATACAAGTCCAGTTTCACTAGCCTTTCAGCATATGTCAACCCCGCCATCACTGGATCTAACCTTGTAAATCTGCGCTGCACACCCTCTATAGCTAGTATGTCCTTCCTCAAAACTGGAGACCAGAACTGGACGCAATACTCCAGGTGGGGTCTCACCAGTGCCCTGTACAACTGCAGAAGGGCGTCTCTGTTCCTATACTCCAATCTCCTCTTTATGAAAGCCAACATGCCATTTGCCTTCTTCACAGCGTTCTGAACCTGCACGTTAGCCTTCAGTGACCGGTGAACAAGTACACCCAGATCCATTTGCTCCTTCCCATTCCCTAGCCTGTCTCCATTTAAATAATACTCAGCTTTCCTATTATTGCCCCCAAAATGGATAACCTCACATTTGCTCACATTGAACGTCATCTTCCATTCAGCAGCCCACACCCCCAACCTGTTCAAGTCCCTCTGCATTTTCCTGACATCCTCCTCACACCCCACACCTCCACCCAGTTTAGTGTCATCTGCAAATTTGCTCATGTTATTAATAATCCCCTCATCCAAATCATTAACATAAATTACAAACAACTGAGGACCCAATACCGATCCCTGCGGCACTCCACTCGTCACATCCTGCCATCCTGAAAAGGACCGGCTTACTCCAACCCTTTGTTTCCTATTTCTTAACCAATTTCCTATCCATGTCAGCACCTTACCTCCCATTCCATGCTCCCTGATCTTGCCCACTAGTCTCCCGTGCGGTACCTTATCAAAGGCTTTCTGGAAGTCCAAATACACCACATCCACTGGCTCTCCCAAGTCCACCCTCTTTGTCACATCCTCGAAAAATTCCAGAAGGTTAGTCAAGCATGACTTACCCTTAAGGAATCCATGCTGACTAGCCCTTATACTATTATTTCTGCCTAAGTGTTCTGCTATGACTCCTTTTATGATAGATTCCCATATCTTCCCCACCACTGACGTCAGGCTGACCGGTCTATAATTTCCCGTTTTCTCCCTCCCTCCCCTGTTAAAAATCAGCACCACATCAGCCACTCTCCAATCCTCAGGGACCTCCCCCGAATCTATGGAACTTTGGAAAATGTCGACCAGTGCCTCCACAATTTCCATAGCAACTTCTGGGATGCAGCCCATCAGGCCCTGGGGTTTTATCAGCCCTCAGTCCCAACAATTTACTCACAACCTCCTGCTTCTAGATCCTGATATCCATTAGATCCCCTACTTCCCCAGGAAAGTTCCCCAAGTCTCTTGATACCGCATGACCACTACCCCCTAACTGACCATAACCTTTATCCTCCTTGCTGAAGACCGATGCAAAGTATTTGTTAAATTCCTCAGCCATCTCCTTGTTTCCGGTAATAATTACAGCCTTTTCCATTCTTAATGGACCAATTTTAGACTGAACCAATTTCTTCCTCTTCACATATTTAAAAAAGCTTTTGCTATCCTCCATGATATTATTTGCTAATTTCCTCTCGTACTTCATTTTCCCCTCTCTTATGACTTTCTTAGTTACCCTCTGATGCTCTTTGAAGGTTTCCCAATCCTCTAACTTCCCACTCCGCTTCGCTATGTTATACTTAATCCCTTTGGATTTGATAGTCCACTTGATTTCATTAGTTAGCCACGGCTGCCATTTTCATCTCCTAGAGCCTTTCCTCCACTTCGGAATAAATTTGTCTTGAATCCTGTAAAAAATGTCCAAAAATACCTGCCATTTTCCCCAGTTGTCCTTCCAGCTAGTGTATCTTTCCATTTTACTCTGCGTCGATGCACAGCACCAAGTCCAAGTCCAGAATCGACTTCCCCCTGGTAGGTTCCTCCACTAGCTGCTCCAAGAAAGTATCTCGTAGACATTCAATAAACTCACTCTCTTGTGTTCCTGCCCCCGTCTGATTATTCCAGTCCACCTTCATTTTTTTTTTTTTTTTTTTTTTTTTTTTAAATTTTTTATTTTTCACACCATAAATCACAATAGCCATGATATACACTTTTTCTTTTCCACACATTTACAGTGACTTTTTCTCCCTCCCCCCTCCCTCCTCCCAAGCCACCCCCCCATCCCTCCCCCCTCTCATCCATTTTAGTTATACAATCTAGGTTGCATTAATTCAGTTAGACAATGTTGTCATTCAACAAAAATACACCAGAAATTCTACTGAGTCCATTTTTTTCTTCTCTTCTCCTTCCATCAACTTAGGTAATGTTTGTTCCCGGTAGGTTTTCGCTATTGTATTTAATGTAAGGCTCCCATACTTGTTCGAATATTTCAATATTATTTCTTAAACTATATGTTATTTTTTCTAATGGAATACATTTATTCATTTCTATATACCATTGTTGTATTTTCAAATTATCTTCCAATTTCCAGGTTGACATAATACATTTTTTTGCTACAGCTAGGGCTATCTTAACAAATCTTTTTTGTGCATCCTCCAAGTCAATTCCAAATTCTTTATTTTTTATGTTACTTAGGAGAAAGATCTCTGGATTCTTTGGTATATTGTTTTCTGTTATTTTATTTAATATCTGATTGAGATCATCCCAAAATTTTTCTACTCTCTCACATGTCCAGCTTGCATGAATTGTTGTTCCCCTTTCTTTTTTACATCGAAAACATCTATCAGATACTGTTGGGTCCCATTTATTTAACTTTTGCGGTGTAATGTATAGTCTGTGTAACCAATTATATTGTATCATACGCAGCCTCGTATTTATTGTATTTCTCATCGTTCCAGAGCATAACTTCTCCCATGTTTCCTTTTTTATCTTTATATTTAAATCTTGTTCCCATTTTTGTTTAGTTTTACCATTTGTTTCCTCATTTTCCTTTTCTTGCAGTTTAATATACATATTTTTTATAAATCTTTTGATTAACATTGTATCTGTAATCACATATTCAAGGTTACTTCCCTCTGGTAAACTCAAGTTGCTTCCTAATTTATCTTTCAAGTAGGATCTCAGTTGGTAATATGCCAGCGCTGTATCTCCCGTTATATTGTACTTATCTCTCATTTGTTCAAAGGATAAGAATCTACTTCCTGAAAAACAATTTTCTATTCTTTTAATCCCTTTTTTTTCCCATTTTCTAAAGGCAAGGTTGTCTATTGTAAAAGGGAGTAGCTTATTTTGCGTCAATATTAGTTTTGGTATTTGGTAATTTATTTTATTTCTTTCTACATGTATCTTCTTCCATATCTTGAGGAGATGGTGTAATACTGGAGAAGTTCTATGTTGTACCAATTTTTCGTCCCATTTATATAATATGTGTTCAGGTATCTTTTCCCCTATTTTATCTAATTCTAGTCTCGTCCAGTCTGGTTTTTCCCTTGTTTGATAAAAATCTGATAGGTACCTTAATTGTGCGGCTCTATAATAATTTTTGAAGTTTGGCAATTGTAAGCCTCCTTGTTTATACCATTCTGTTAATTTGTCTAGTGCTATCCTCGGTTTCCCCCCTCTCCATAAAAATCTCCTTATTATTTTCTTTAACTCTTTGAAGAATTTTTCTGTCAGTTGTATTGGCAATGCCTGAAATAAGTATAGTATCCTTGGAAAAATGTTCATTTTAATACAGTTTATCCTTCCTATCAGTGTTAGTGGTAGCTCTTTCCAATGCTCTAAATCGTCCTGTAGTTTTTTCATTAGTGGATTGTAATTGAGTTTATATAATTGGCCTAGATTTTTGTTTATTTGCACACCTAGGTATCTTATTGCCTGCGTTTGCCATCTGAATGGGGATTCCTCCTTAAATTTTGAGAAATCCGCGTTATTCATAGGCATTGCTTCACTTTTATTTACGTTTATCTTGTATCCCGACACTTCTCCATATTCCTTCAATTTCTTATATAGTTCTTTTATTGATAGTTCTGGTTCTGTTAAGTACACTATCACATCATCCGCAAACAGACTGATTTTATATTCCCTGTCTTTTATTTTTATTCCTTTTATATTATTATCTCTTCTTATCGATTCTGCTAGTGGTTCTATAGCTAGCGCAAACAATAATGGTGATAGTGGGCATCCCTGCCGCGTTGACCTGCTTAAGTTAAATTGCTTTGATACATGTCCATTTACTGTCACTTTCGCTAACGGTCCCTTATATAATGCTTTAATCCAATTAATATACTTCTCCGGTAAACTGAATTTTTGCAATACTTTGAACAAGTAATTCCATTCTACTCTGTCGAAGGCCTTCTCTGCGTCTAAAGCAACTGCTACTGCCGGTGCTTTATTTCCTTCTACTGCATGAATTAAGTTAATAAATTTACAAATATTGTCTGTTGTGCGTCTTTTTTTGATAAATCCAGTTTGGTCTAAATTTACCATTTTCGGTACCTGTTCTGCTAATCTGTTCGCTAATAGTTTAGCTATTATCTTATAATCTGTGTTTAGCAGAGATATTGGTCTATATGACGCTGGTGAGAGTGGATCTTTCCCTTGTTTTAGTATCACTGTAATTATTGCTGTTTTACATGAATCTGGTAAGTTTTGTGTCTCATCAATCTGGTTGATTACATCCATGAGGGGCGGTATTATTAGGTCTTTAAATGTTTTGTAGAATTCTATTGGGAGTCCATCCTCTCCTGGTGTCTTATTATTTGGTAAATTTTTTATTATCTCTTGTATTTCTACTGTTCCAAATGGTTCTGTTAATTTATTTTGTTCCTCTATTTGTAGTTTTGGTAGTTCAATTTTAGTCAAAAATTCATCTATTTTCCCTTCTTTCCCTTCGTTTTCGGTTCGGTATAATTGTTCATAGAATTCTCTGAAGTTTTCCTTAATTTCTTTTGGATTATATGTAATTTGTTTGTCTTTTTTCCTTGTTGCCAATACCGTTTTCTTAGTTTGCTCTGTCTTAAGCTGCCATGCTAGGATTTTGTGTGTTTTTTCCCCTAGTTCATAATATTTCTGTTTTGTCTTCATTATATTCTTCTCCACCTTATATGTTTGTAATGTTTCATATTTTATTTTTTTATCCGCCAATTCTCTTCTTTTGGTTGTATCTTCCTTTATTGCTAATTTTTTTTCTATGTTTATTATTTCCCTTTCCAACTGCTCTGTTTCCTGATTATAGTCCTTCTTCATCTTGGTTGCATAACTTATTATTTGCCCTCTAATGAATGCTTTCATTGCGTCCCATAGTATAAACTTATCTTCCACTGATTCCGTATTTACTTCAAAGTACATTTTTAATTGTTTTTCAATAAATTCTCTAAAATCCTGTCTTTTAAGTAGCATGGGGTTTAATCTCCATCTATACATTCTTGGAGGGATGTCTTCTAGCTCTATTGCCAATAACAGGGGTGAGTGGTCCGATAATAGTCTAGCTTTATATTCCGTTTTCCTAACTCTCCCTTGTATGTGGGCTGATAACAGGAATAGGTCTATCCTTGAGTATGTTTTATGTCTAGTCGAGTAGTATGAGTATTCCTTTTCTTTTGGGTTTTGTTTCCTCCATATGTCCACAAGTTTCATTTCTTGCATTGATTTAATTATAAATTTGGTTACTTTGTTCTTCCTGTTAATTTTTTTCCCCGTTTTATCCATATTTGGATCCAAATTCAGATTGAAATCCCCTCCTATTAGTATGTTCCCTTGCGTATTAGCTACCTTCAAAAAGATATCTTGCATAAACTTTTGATCTTCTTCGTTAGGTGAATATATATTAAGTAGATTCCAAAGCTCTGAATATATCTGACATTTTATCATAACATATCTCCCTGCTGGATCTATTATTTCCTCTTCTATTTTAAATGGCACATTTTTGCTAATTAATATAGCCACTCCTCTTGCTTTTGAATTATACGATGCTGCTGTTACATGTCCTACCCAATCTCTCTTTAATTTCTTGTGCTCCAATTCAGTTAAATGTGTTTCTTGGACAAATGCTATATCTATTTTTTCCTTTTTCAGTAAATTTAGTAGTTTCTTCCTTTTAATTTGGTTATGTATTCCATTAATATTTAGAGTCATATAGTTCAGCGTAGCCATTTTATATTTTGTTTATCTTCTCTTTCCGTTTTTCCATCATTACCTTTCCTCCTTTTCCATTTCTGTTTTCTTATTTTCAACTCTTTACCAGACAACATTCCTACAACATCCAACATTTTCCTTATTCTCCTATTTCTATCTTCTTTATCCCCAATCTCCCCTTCCCCTCCTGAGTTGCCCTTTATCCCTTGTCGGACAACCACATCTCCCCTCTCCATTTGGATTTGCGAATCCACTCGCAAGCGTCAACTGATTTTGCAGTGACCGCTCTTTTCCCCCCACCCAGCCCCCCCCAGAAAAGATTTCGTTTTTTATATGTCACAAAGGTCACTCTTTTAGTTCCCTCCTTATTCTCTCTATTCCATTACCTTCCCTTATTAATTCTTGTCTATACTTTCTATGTTTTCCTCTAATTACAGATACTTTCACATATGCCCGTTGTCTCTATTCACTCTTATACCTCTTTACCCGCATACATATCAATCGTGGTCATTTTTACCCTCCTTACCCGTCTTCATCCCTCAGTCTATTTTTGTCTTTACCCACATACATATCAATCGTGATAATTTTTGCTCTCATTACCCGTCTTCATCCCTCAGTCTATTTTTGTAATTGTTCTGCAAATTTTCGTGCTTCTTCTGGATCCGAGAATAGTCTGTTTTGTTGTCCTGGAATAAATATTTTCAATACCGCAGGATGCTTCAGTGTAAATTTATATCCTTTCTTCCATAAAATCGCTTTTGCTGCATTGAACTCTTTTCTCTTCTTTAGGAGTTCAAAGCTTATATCTGGATAAATGAAGATTTTTTGCCCTTTATACTCCAGTGGTTTGTTGCCCTCTCTTACTTTTTCCATTGTCTTCTCCAGCACCTTTTCTCTTGTAGTATATCTTAGGAATTTTACTACAATAGATCTTGGTTTTTGTTGTGTTTGTGGTTTAGGGGCCAATGCTCTATGTGCCCTTTCTATTTCCATTTCTTGCTGTAGTTCTGGACATCCTAGGGCCTTAGGGATCCATTCTTTTATAAACTCCCTCATATTCTTGCCTTCTACATCTTCCTTAAGGCCCACTATCTTTATGTTATTTCTTCTGTTATAATTTTCCATTATATCTATTTTTTGGGCTAGTAATTCTTGTGTCTCTTTAGTTTTTTTATTAGATTCCTCCAATTTCTTTTTTAAGTCTTCTACCTCCATTTCTGCTGCTATTGCCCGTTCTTCCATCTTGTCCATTTTTTTCCCCATTTCTGTTAAGGTCATATCCATTTTATTTATTTTCTTTTCTGTGTTGTTTATTCTTCTTCTTAAATCATTGAATTCCTGTGTTTGCCATTCTTTAAATGACTCCATGTATCCTCTAACAAGAGCAAGTACCTCCTTTACCTTGCCTATCTTTTCTTCTTCTATTTCCCTGTACTCTTCCTCTTCCTCTTCTTCTTCCTCTAGGTTGACCATCTGTTGTTTCTTTGCTGCCCTTTCCTCCTCTTCTTTCTTGTTTCCATTGTCTTCTGTGGTGTCTTCTTGCTGCAGGTGTTCTGCAGCCGTCGTTGCCGGCTGTGGAGATCGACTCCCCAGCTGGTCCCCCCTCCCGTCGGTGTGTTTTTTTGTATGCGCGGTTGCGCACTTTTACTCGGCTCTGTGAGCCATTGTTGTAGTTCTCTTTCTACCGACCTGAGGTAATGGGGTCTTCTCTCCACAGCGGGCCTCTTCGGACAGGTAAGGCCTTCACCTTTTTCCTCCGTTGTCTTCTCTTCCTCTCTTCTTTCCGTTGATTTTGATTTTTCTCCTTTTGTCTCCATCTTCTTTCCACCTTTATATTCACTTTTCTTTAACTTGTATTTCTGTGCCTTTGTATTTTCTCTCGTTTTTCCCGACTTTTCTGGAGAGGGCTGGAGTTCACCGTCCGGCCACTACTCCATCACGTGACTCCTCCAGTCCACCTTCATGTTGAAGTCCTCCATAACTACCGTATTGCTACCACTTTGACATGCCACTCTTAATTCATGATTTATACTGCCACCGATATCTGAGCTACTTTTCGGAGGCCTGTAAATGACCCCCATTATGGTCCTTATGCCTTTACAATTTCTTAATTCTATCCAAACAGACTCTACCCACCTGTTTCAATGTCTTTCCTTTCAAACGCCTGAATTTCATTTCTTACCAACAGAGCTACCCCACCCCCTCTTCCCAACTTTCTGTCTTTTCTATAGGACGTGTACCCGGGAACATTGATTTCCCAATCCATTCGTGGGAATTCGGCCGTGTCCAAAGGAAAAAGGGAATCTCAGGGTTGGATGTGATGTCGTGTATGTTCTCTGCAAATCAATGGGAAATCTCCAAATCTTCAATCTTGGTGCAAGAGCCCACGAGGTGCAAACCAACCATCTCCTGTCCAAGCAGCAGATTGCAAGGGCTGTAAAGTGCTGCCACCGCCTGTTCACACCGAGTACTGCATGCATGAAGCGAGGGAGAGAGAGAGAGATCTAGGTATAATACCACCACCTGGTGTCCGGACTCGCGAACTACAGGATACATGATTTTTATTTTTCATGGGAGTGTTGGAGAATGAGAGGAGACTTGATTAAGGTTAACAAAATAGAGCAAGATGGATAATATGGAGCTCCAATGAACAGGGAGGTCTCACCTGTGAAGGAGCAAGTGTGAGATCTCCCAGTTCATTCTTGCTCGGGCAGTGGTGGCCAATTCAAGACAGCTCCAATTAGGGGAAGAGAATATGCTGTTTCAGGTCATGGGTTTGAAACGGTTTCCCCAGTTGTGCCATTCAGACTCAAGAGAGAAGATGCTTGCAGACAGGAAGGAAACCTAGTTTTATTGTGGAGAATTGCTTGTTTTTCGGGGTGAAGGTTGTTTGTGGTCTGAGATTCCTAAATACTTTACAATGGAAGCAGCACTTTTCCTTGTGCCTGATTGCTACATCGCGGGTAAAATGTCTCAAATCTATCACTCAGCCAGTACTGTTGGTCATTGATTTGGAGAGAGAGTGATGGCTTGGCAATATTTATAGCATGGTGAGTCCAAAGCTCTCAAAGTGACAGTGTGGAAGGAGTTTGTCTGTTCTTTGTGTTTTCTGCCACCCTTGAGAACTTAAAAAGTGTCCGTGAATTGTGGTATTGGTGAGACACAAGCTTGTTTTGCCCTCATTTTGTTCTGTATGTCTATAAAGTTTCAGTTTAGGGATAAAATGTCCAGACACTGTTCTGTTCAAAAGTCTAGTAACCAAATCAGATTCTCCCGAGTTCTTGTCATGGATATGCAGCAAGAAGCCTGTTTTGCAGCAGTCGTGTTGCATTAGAGGTGCACATACAATTTTCAAAAATAATGAGTTTGAAACCAGAAAAAGATCAGGTCGTGCCCAAAGGTTCATCCGTGCTGTTGAATTGAATTGATGCCCCCAGGTCCAGAATGTGCACTTCCACCCCATGGTCTTGAGCTTCCCAAATCGCCAATGAACTTACGGCCCCCTTGAGCTGTGGAGTGTGGGAGGAAATCCACACAGACACCAAGAGGATGTAGAAACTTCTTGCAGTCAGTGCTGACTTGATCCTGGGGTGACTCGTGCTGGAGAGGTGGGACTACTGTCCTGCCTTCACCTTGTGATGGCTGATTTTTGTCTGTTGGTGGATGGAGGTCTGACAAGATATTCCCTTGGCCTTGAGGGAAAGAAGAGTAGAAATTGCAAGGGCTTTGACAGAAATATTTAAAACCTGTTTATCCACGGGTGAGGTGCCAGAGGAATGGATGTAATCTAATGTTCCCTTGTTTAAAAACGGCTTCAAAAGCAAACCAGGTGAGCCTGACAAAATAGGTAAATTATTGGAGGGTAATCAGAGAGTACCTCGAAAAGAATCTGTTCAAATAGCTGGCCTTGATCAACCATCGCATAGAATACAGGAGTCGGGCAGTGAGGTTGAGACTAGACAAGATATTGGTGAGGCTCTTTTGTGAGTACTGTGTGCAGTTCTGGTCACCAAATGAGAGGAAAGCTATCAATAAAGTAGAGAGGGTGCAGAGAAGATTTACGTCAATGTTACCTGGATATCAGCAACTAGATTACAAAGAAAGATTGAGCAAATGACGTCTTTATTCTTTGGATTGTAGATGGTTGAGAGGGGATTTGATCGAAGTCTTTAAAATTACTAGGAGGATAGAACGAGTTGATGTGGAGAGACTTTTTTCATTGCGGGGAGCAGGGATTGAAACAGGAGGTAAAAGTTTGGAAGTAACATGAGGGGGAACTTCTTTACTCAGAGTGGTGGCTGAGTGGAGTGAGCTTCCGGGAAAAGTAGTGGCGGCAGGGTCCATTTTGTCATTTCAGGGAAAATTGGAGGGGAGGGTAATGCTGAGAGGTGGTACAAGAGGAGAGTATTTCGTTCAGTGCAGACAAGAAGGGCCAAATGACCTGTTTCTGTGCTGTAATTGTTATCGGGTTAAAATGTGTGGCAGTAACTTGGAAGTCCGATGCGTATTTGGGAATGGGTCGATAGCCACACTGAAATAGGCCGTTGTATCCCACTTGAAATAATTACATTGAATTCACGGAACAAATTTGAATTTCTCTTTTGAAGATTTGGGATGTGTATTTACTAATTGTAGGAATTAAGTTGTAATCACCCAACAATAACTTTCTGACTCCTAAAACCAAGAAAAGCAAGATTTTATTTGAGAGTTTTGCTCAATTTTTATGAATACTATCTAGATGTTTCCTCTCTTTATTGTTTTCTATTGGGCAGCTGTGGGAGGGGTTACTTTTTAAATCACTATGCATTAATTTTATCTTATTTTCAAATAAGAAATTTAAGTTTTTTAATGCATATGTTAAATTAAATGTAAAAATGTTACAAATAAGATAAATGAAGAATTGTTTCAGGAACTGGCGATTTTCCACGAGTGCCATTAACCCCAGGCAGCAGGAATGTGTGAACGAAACACAAAACTGGCCAGAACAACTGAGGAAACACGGCTAAAACTGCCCAAAAAGGTGCTGATGCCACCTTGATTTTAATTCAGGTGACACCGAGGAATGTGTTGGGGCAGAGATGGTACATGGACAGCCAATACGGACGTCTTGGGGAACAAAGCCCGCACCACCAGTCGGGATGGATAATGGTGGGTAATGAATAAGCAAATATTAGAGACACCGTAAGAGAGCGACACACACATACCCAGACAGACAGACACACACACAGGCAGAGACAGAGAGAGACTCTGACAGTGAGAGAGAGACAGAGAGACACACACAGACGGAGACACACACAGACAGACACACACAGACAGATAGAGAGACACACACAGACAGATAGAGAGACACACACATACAGAGAGAGAGATACACAGAGACAGAGAGACACACATAGAGACAGAGACACAGACTCACGACACAGAGAGACAGACATACACACAGACAGACACAGAGAGACACACATAGAGACAGAGAGAGACACACACACGACACAGAGAGACAGATACACACACACACAGACACACATACATACAGACACAGAGAGAGTCACACATTGAGACGCAGAGGGAGAGACAGAGAGAGACACACACAGAGACACAGAGAGAGAAACACACACAAACAGACAGAGAGAGAGAGACACACAGAGCGAGAGAGACACAGAGAGAGAGAGAGAGACACACACACACAGACCCACAGAGAGAGAGACACAGACAGAGAGACACAGACAGAGAGACACAGACAGAGAGACACAGACAGAGAGACACAGACAGAGAGACACAGACACACAGACACAGACACACAGACACACAGACACAGACAGAGAGACACAGACACACAGACAGACACACACACACAGAGACAGATACAGATATAGAGACACAGACAGAGAGACACAGACACACAGACAGACACACACACACAGAGACAGATACAGATATAGAGACACAGACAGAGAGAGACACACACACACATACCCAGACAGACAGACACACTCACACACAGACACAGAGAGACACATATACAGACACTGACACACAGAGAGACACATACAGACAGAGAGAGAGACACTGACAGCGAGAGAGAGATAGAGAGAGACACAGAGAGTGACACAGCGAGAGAGTCACAGACATACACACACAGAGACACACACAGACAGACACACACAGACAGAGAGAGAGACACAGACACAGAGACACACACAGTGACACAAAGAGAGACTCAGATAGAGAGACACAGATAGACAGACACAGACAGAGAGAGACACAGACAGAGAGAGACACAGACAGAGAGAGACACAGACAGAGAGAGACACAGACAGAGAGAGACACAGACAGAGAGAGACACAGACACAGAGAGACACAGACAGAGAGACACAGACAGAGAGAGACACAGACAGAGAGACACAGAGAGTGACACAGCGAGAGAGTCACAGACATACACACACAGAGACACACACAGACAGACACACAGACAGACACACACAGACAGAGAGACACACAGACACAGAGACACACACAGTGATACAAAGAGAGACACAGATAGAGAGACACAGATAGAGAGACATAGACACAGACTGAGAGAGAGACACAGACAGAGAGAGAGAGAGACACAGACAGACAGACACAGACAGAGAGAGAGAGAGACACACAGAGAGATAGAGACACACACAGACTGACAGAGAGAGACCCCTTGGTTGTGCACTTAACTCCCTCATCTCTCCTGGCAGGATCTCATCACCTTTCCTACCCGTGGACCATGACATCTGTCTGCTCATCCTCCTTCCTGAGAATGTTGTGAACTCTACCCTAGAAACGCCACAGCAAAGAAAAGAGAACCTTCGGCCCTTCTCGTCCATGGTGAAATATCATTCTGCCAGTCTCATCGACCTGCACCCAGTCCTTAACCCTCCTGACTCCCCACATCCATGGATCTCTGCAATTGATTCTTAAAACGTAAGAGTTTGAATGTTAAATGGCAGACCATTGAGGAGTGTTGTCAAACAAAGGGATTGAGGAACTGTGGTACAGAACTGCCCGAAAGTGGAGTCCCTTGTAGAGATGGGGGGGGTGGGGAGGAGTGAAGAAAGCTTCTGGTAGTTTGGCCTTCAGAAATGAGAGGATTGAGTGCAGGAGGTGGGAGGCCATGAGGAAGTTGGACGAGGCATGGGAGAGGCCAACTTGGGAACATTGTGTGCTGTTTGGGTGGCCGGAGGCGAGGAAGGATAGGAATGAGACAGCGCGTCGAGGAGAGGGACAAGAAGGTGGTCTGGCTTTCGGGGTTTGAGTTCCAGGGGAAGGTTGGACAGGCTGGGACTTTATTCCCTGGAGCGTAGAAGATTGAGGAAGATTTGAAAATTGTGAGGGGGGACGGATCGTGTCCATGGGGACAGGCTGTTTCCAAGGAGAGAGGGAGAGATTCAAAGAGGAGGACATGGATTGAGATTGAAGGGGGATTTTCTTCCCTCAGAGGGGGGTGGGAGCGTGGAATTAGCTTTGGGCCAAGGTGGTGGAGGTGGGATGGACTGGAATCTTGGGGGGGAATGTGGGGCAGGTCCTGGTGTGGAAATGTGCAGCCTGAAGGGGAGATGGACTGGAGGCCCGAGGCAGCTCTCGGACCCTTCCCCAGTGGGACGACGTTCTCAGGACAGAGGGGACTCCAAAGAGCTGGACCTCGAGCCCTGGGGCTCCATCCAGGGGCTCGGGGTGGTGGAGAGGAGATCCCGTGGAGGGGTGGCCCAAGCTCTCGCGAGAGCGACCCCTGGTGGCTGCCATGTTGTTGATCTTTCCCGCCTTTGGAGGAGTTGGTCGCGAGCGGGAGGGGGAGAGAGGTTCGTGTCGGTTCCTCATGGGCGGGAATAGGGGCATTATGGGAGCGAGACCAGGGAGGACGGAGTTTCCACGGGTCGCCCTTTGGGTCTGGGGCGGCCGGAGCTCAGAGGGGAACGGGCAGGGGGATGGTTGTGAGGTGGGGCCGGGGAACCGTGAGGGAGGTTGGGTCGGGGCGGCATTAGGGTGTGTGGTAGTTGGGGACCCGCGAGGCTGAAGGGGGGGGGAGGGGGATCCGCGAGGCTGAGGGGGATCGGGGAACCGCGAGGCTGAGGGGGATCGGGGACCCACAAGCCTGAGGGGGGACGGGGACCCACAAGGCTGAGGGGGGACGGGGACGGGAACCCAGAAGGCTGAGGGGTGACGGGGACGGGGACCCAGAAGGCTGAGGGGTGACGGGGACGGGGACCCAGAAGGCTGAGGGGGAACTGGGACCCAGAAGGCTGAGGGGGGACGGAGACCCAGAAGGCTGAGCGAGGGCGTGGACCAAGAAGGCTGAGGGGGGACGGGGACCCAGAAGGCTGAGGGGGAACTGGGACCCAGAAGGCTGAGGTTGTCGGGGATGGGGACCCAGAAGGCTGAGGGGTGACGGGGACGGGGACCCAGAAGGCTGAGGGGGGACGGGGACACAAAAGGCTGAGGGGGGACGGGTCTGGGACCCAGAAGGCTGAGGGGGGACAGGGACGGGGACCCAGAATGCTGAGGGGCGACGGGGACCCAGAAGGCTGAGTGGGGACAGGGACCCACAATGCTGCGGATGCCTGGAGCGCATGGCCGGGCAGGATAGTGGAGTCTGGAATAATAGGGACCTTTAACATTTAGACAGGCACATTGATGCGAGAAAAATAGTGGTTTACGGGTGTGAGGGGGGAAAGGTTCAGTTTGTAGAAGGTTTGAGCTATTGTCTTGTGACACCAATACCCCTGAGCAAAAAGCTCTGCAAAAGTATGGACACCGCCCTGGACATCTCATGTAAAAACCCTCCACCATTGAGAACATTTGCAGGGAACGCTGCTGTCAGAGAGCAGCAGAAAT
This sequence comes from Narcine bancroftii, assembly GCF_036971445.1. Classification (NCBI taxonomy): domain Eukaryota; kingdom Metazoa; phylum Chordata; class Chondrichthyes; order Torpediniformes; family Narcinidae; genus Narcine; species Narcine bancroftii. The sequence continues at coordinate 1,052,582 of NW_027211804.1, read as the reverse complement.
CAAGGATCCACATCACCCGCTCTGTTCTCACTGCTCCCATCAGGAAAGAGGTATAGCCAGGTTCAGGAACAGCTGCTACCCCTTCACCACGAGACTCAACACACATTCAGGGACTCACTTAAAGACTCTCCCTTTTGCACTTTGAATTTTTTCTATCTCTTTTGCAGTTTGTTTTCATTTCCACATTTTCAGAGATTTCAAGTAGATGAGTCCAGTGGGGGAAACTTGGTTTTGGTCTATATAATGGTTACTTTTAACTCCTTTTATTGTTCATTTATATTAGTGTCTGGGCCCCTATGTGGTCCAGGTACAGCTGACAGACCTTTACCAAAGGGTCACGTTTATGTGATTTTTTTTTCCGTAGGTAACTGCAGTTCATTTCCACAGCCCAGCGTGCTATCGGACATCCAGTTGATCGTGATACATCTCTTTGCGAAGGCCAGTGCTATTTTTATAAATGAGATTAGATATTTGGTCAAGTTGTCGCTTGTTTCAGTGAAGAGATTGCTCCAGGTCTCACGTGGAGGTCACTGCTGTGATCGTGGTTAATTTTTCTGCGCTTTCTTGCCAAAATGGCCTCACTTTCACGCAAGACAATGTAGAAAAGTTTAATGAAGCTCATCATCCCATTGGCCTTCATAACTATCCTATCAACCTGAGCGGCAACCTTGAGGGATGTTTGGATTTGAACCCCAAAGTCCCTCTGTTTATCCTCACTCATGTAACCGACTGGTAACCTTGTACCCAGCCTTCTGGTTTGTCCTTCCAAAATGCATCACCTCACACTTACCTGGATTGAAATCCTTATCCTTCGACAACCTTCAGCTTCATCCACAACTCCTCCAACCTTCACATCATCTGCAGACATACTGACCCATCTTCTGCCTCTTCATCCAGGTCATTTATAAAAATCATCAAGAGCAGGGGTCCCAGAACAGATCCTTGTGGCACTCCACTCCTCTCTGCTCTCTTCCAACAAGACAATTTTTTATCCACAGCCAAAGTTACCCTGATCCTTTGCCAAATTGCTTTCTGATGAGTCTCGTCAAATTCTTGCTAAAATCCATGTAGACCACATCTACCACACGACCCTCATTCATTTCCTTTCTTACCCCACTCAAATAAAACTCATTTAGACTCATGAGGCATGACCTTCCCATCACAAAGCCATGCTGACTGTCCTTGAGAAGTCTGTACTTCTGCAAATGCTCATAGATCCTATACTGGTCTATAATTCCCAAGATTCTCCCCATTACCTTTTCTAAACAAGGCGACTGCATTTGATGGTTTGCGCTGGATTTTGGGGGCAGGGGGCTGGGTGTTTGTGAGCAAGGGCTGGGTTTGGGAGCTGTAGGGGACTCAGGGAATTCTCTTTTCCTCTTAACTGCAAGGAACACTATGTCTAACTTCCTGCTGATGTGACTCTGTCTGCTTTATGACTGAATGAAGTGAATTTTGTGTAATATTGCACTTTATACCATGACAATCAATTGAATTTTGATCTTGGCATGTTTGGAAGAATGTTCTTCGTGACAGTGACCCAGGTTCAAATCTGTCACCATGTAAGGGGTTTGAGTGTTTTTTTTTTTCTCACCCTTGTTGAAGTCGATTTCCTGTCAAGGTACAAAAAGGTACAGTAACAAAGCACAAACTCTAAAACACAGTCTTTATTGAGTCATGGCAGCAGGAATGAGGGGTACCAGTGGTGGGTGAACAGACTCACCTCACTATCAATGTTTGAACGGGAGTTAAAGAACACAGTCACATGGTAGAGCTTTTAAGACATTTTCCTGCCAACAAATTGGATAACATTTCTTGGAAAGTATTAGTACAGCTTCTGCTTTACATTTTGCACATCCTCTTCCTCAAGACATAGAAAGGATTTGTTGTTGGCAATTTAATCTCATGTGCCCATTATAATTAAGAACATCCTTCTGGTCTACAAAATTTCAACAGAAATCTGGAAGGGTTGCTCACAGTACACATTGGTAATCATTCTCTGCCTGTCTGATTTCTGGTTTCCAATTTACACATGTAAATGTCTAATTTCATAGGAATTTTTAATTCTTGAAGTTGACAATGGTGGCTAACAGTTCAAAGCAGAAACTGCCATTCTGGGACTGAGTGGTGCTGAAGGCTTATTGCAGCCTTTGGATCAGGCCTGATGAGCCTCCTTCAGGTGGCCAGAATACCCCCGATGTAAAGTCACATATTCTACCCGAATGCGGCTGTAAGGAGGCCATGTGAAAGAGCCTGATGCGGCTCGGAGGAGTACTTACCAATCTTCCTTCGGGAGGTATGATCTCCGTGTCTGAGCAATTCCCCCGAGGAACCTGAATGCAGCCGCCTGATGATAATCAGCCAGGGACCCAAATCCCCGCGCCTGACAGCCCCTCTCCTCATGCCCGACAACCCACCCTTCCCGCGTCCGACAGCCCCATTCACCTCACCCGAGAGCCCCCATCACCGCGCCCGACACCACCCATCACTGCTGCCTGACAGCCTCCCCTGCCCTAACATCCTGTGCCAGCCGCACCTGCCCTGATGTCCTGCGCTGACAGGAACTGGAGTGCGCTCTGAAGCGCCTCTCCTGCAGCTGTCCCTTTCAGGCTGCCATCTGAAAGAACATTCCATAGGGCTGTTTCTGCTTCTGCAGACTGATTCTTGACGTAGAATGCAGCTGAAAGTGGCTCCAGCTGTAGTCAATTCGCACTATTGTTTTAGAGATGAGGCAGGCATTAGGATATGAGACTCAGTCGAGGAGTTGAGAATTGATTCCTGTCTGAAATGTCCTTGGTCACTCTCTCTCCTAGCTTCCTGGCAAAATCTGAGTGATGCTGTCTTCATCAGAATTATCAGAACAAGATCCAGCTAATATTCTGCAACCTTCATCAAATTGGAAAGTGAATGGGGGGATTTGTGTGGTCAGGGCTTAATATGACACAGAATGATTCCGGGATGTGTGGATTCAGTTGAAATGAGAGGGCAGATAACCTTTAACTTATCCCTGATCCCCCAACAAACCCACGTCTTACCCCCAACCTTCAATACCTGACACTCCCCCAATGCTAATCCCCCAAATGGCACAAGGTTGAACTGAGTCCTTTCAGGGTGAGAGGCAGAAGAGTGGCCTTTGTTCTGTACAAGGGCCAACAGATGCCAAGGACCGATCACCTCAAGGAGTGAACGAGGATTTAGAATAGGTTTTCCCCAACACAGAACAAAGTAGGAGCAGGAGGCTGTTTCTCCCCGTGAGCCTATTCTGCCTTTAGGTGAAGGACAACCAGAATGAGGAATAAAGAATGAAGCTGGAGGAACTCAGCAAGTTAGGCAGTGTCCATGGAGAGAGATGATTCAGGTCCGTACACAGACTGAAGTGAAAAGGGGAGCTGGCACAAAATTGGGAGGGCCCAGTGCCTCGGAAACCACAGAGGATCACAAGACCACCCGACAGGCTGAACTTGTGATGGACACTATGAACTATGTATGTCATAAAGTACAGTATGTGCTCTGTGTCGCCACATCACCTCATTGGGTTTTATCTCAAAGAAGTGGTGAAAGGCTTTGATATAGATGTATGGACTGGCCAGTCCATATCTACCTGACCTTCTCCAACCTCTCCCTTAGCTCCACCCTGGATTTCCCGGACTTGCCCCCTCTTGCTTCTGTTCATGGAACCTGGCCCAGTCGTGTATCAGTAATGCTCACGTTTTTGGTCATTGAAGGTGTTTAATCACTCCATCCTATTTGACGTGATTATTGTGTGCACCACAATGCTGATCCCAAAGGCTTTGGGCAATGTGTACACCTGGTGTAACTGTGCCCAAAATGTCTGAGCTGCACACGTAGATGAGGAATCGAACTCCCACTTTGAGTTGACTCAGAGAATTAATGAAGGACACAGAGTTTCACCAAACCACACTCCAACTCTCTTTCGTTCTTATATGCAAGATTCTTTGCACAAAACAGAGAGAGAGTTATTGATCATATTTACACCAGCTTGACTTCAAGTCACAAGATAGTCTCGCGAGCCATTTACTTGAATGATGGCTCGCGTGGCAGCACCCACTCCTGGCGACTGTGGGTCACTCTGATTAGGGCGTCCGAGCAATACCAGCATAAATGTTGCCAATATTTAGGAGAAGTGTTGCCCAATTAAGGAATGGTTGTGGTGTTTTGGAGAATTTGTGTACAATGGTTGTTTTGGGAGAAGTGGAGGTTCTAATAAACAAAAACTGAAGGTTGTGTTTTGAAGGAAAGTATGGAGTGTTTTGCTAAAAAGGGACAAAAGTTGTATTTTTCAAACTATGTCCTGTTTTTGGGTCAAAACCGACATCTTTGCTGTGCAAAAATGTGTGCAATTTTCATTTCAAAAGCCAAAACTGTGATTTACAAATTGGGGTTGAAAAAAACATCTGTGCTTTGTAAAATATGAGACAATAAGATACAGGAGCAGAAGTAGGCCATTTGGCCTATTGTGTCCATTCCATCATGAACTGATCCATTCTCCCACTCACCTTTAATACCTTGACTATTCAGATATGTCACGGAGTTGTGTTAACCTTTAATATTAATTTAATATTTCTCGTATATAAAAATGTCTTAGTAAATTAAATTACTGAGGTAAAATATTGTACCTGTATTCTTGATGAGTTAGCTTGGATGTTTCCAGGTGTACAGAAGCCATTAAAGCAAAAACTGTGTCTGGGGCTCGAGAAAAATTTTTTCAATTGGTTTGTTTTGCCTCAAGAAATGAAATCAGATCAGGGAAAGAATTTTATGTCAGATGTATTTCAACCGTTAGTTTATAAACAAGGAGCTCAACAAATTGCATTGTCAGGATTTAAATATGGCGGTTCGGAAATTATGTAAAGATAAAATGCCCAGGGTTTCTTTGGAAAAATTGACTTGGAAATATGAGTTGGTGGTGGGGGGGGGGGGTGTGGTTTGTGTCTTCCTCATTTTAAGAATTTTGAAAAGCAGCTCAATTAAGATTTATAAATATATTGTATAATTTAGATGATATTCCAGCTTGGGTTTCTGTTGAATTTAATGCAATAGGGAATACGGATCCCCAAGATTTTATTTACAAATGGAATCCTAAGCTTTATTTGGAAGTGGGGAATCATCTATTTTGAAACATTTGATTGAGTTGATAATGAAATTGGCATGAAAGGTTTAATATTGAAATAGGCATTTTCCTTCTTCAATAGACAACCAATCCTGGAAGATTTGGAGATGGAAGGGTATTAAGAAAATTAGTTTTGAGGATGTGTGATTGAAATCTTTGAAAGAATTATCTTGTTATTACCAAGTTAAAGCTTTTTTATCTGTAAAAATAGGTCTTACTTTGATGTTACCTAATCAAAGTGAATTAGAATTACTGATTTGTTATCCTACTGGAAATAAATTTATTTCTGTAATGTATAACTTGCTTCAATCTAAGGCCCCCAAAACTGGAGTGAATAAATCTAGATGAAGATGGGAAATAGATTTAAATTCTCAAATAAGCGAAAAGGATCGGATGGATTTGTGTAAATAATATGACTAAGATATAGGTTGGTTCAATATAATTTTTTACATCAGTTCTATTTGACTCCACAAAAATCAAATAGATTAAATGCTGCCGTATCGGATTAATGTTTTCGATGTGGACCTGAGATTGGAACATTTTTGCATTCAACTTGGCAATGTGCTAAAGTTAGACAATTTTGGATTGGGGTACGTAATTTTCACAGGCCTTCATGTTATTTTTACCGAGTAATATTAAGCTCACACCAAGACACAAGAGCAACTTGTCCGTGAACTACTCTTTGCAGACGATGCCGCTTTAGTTGCCCATTCAGAGCCAGCTCTTCAGCGCTTGACGTCCTGTTTTGCGGAAACTGCCAAAATGTTTGGCCTGGAAGTCAGCCTGAAGAAAACTGAGGTCCTCCATCAGCCAGCTCCCCACCATGACTACCAGCCCCCCCACATCTCCATCGGGCACACAAAACTCAAAATGGTCAACCAGTTTACCTATCTCGGCTGCACCATTTCATCGGATGCAAGAATCAACAACGAGATAGACAACAGACTCGCCAAGGCAAATAGCGCCTTTGGAAGACTACACAAAAGAGTTTGGAAAATCAACGAACTGAAAAACCTCACAAAGATTAGCGTATACAGAGCCGTTGTCATACCCACACTCCTGTTTGGCTCCGAATCATGGGTCCTCTACCGGCATCATGCTTCCACCAGCGTTGTCTCTGCTCCATCCTCAACATTCATTGGAGCGACTTCATCTCCAACATCGAAGTACTCGAGATGGCAGAGGCCGACGCTGCTGAAGATCCAACTGTGCTGGGTAGGTCACGTCTCCAGAATGGAGGACCATCGCCTTCCCAAGATGGTGTTATATGGCGAGCTCTCCACTGGCCACCGAGACAGAGGTGCACCAAAGAAGAGGTACAAGGACTGCCTAAAGAAATTTCTTGGTGCCTTCCACATTGACCACCGCCAGTGGGCCGATATCGCCTCAAACCGTGCATCTTGGCGCCTCTCAGTTTGGCCGGCAGCAACCTCCTTTGAAGAAGACCGCAGAGCCCACCTCACTGACAAAAGACAAAGGAGGAAAAACCCAACCCCAACCCACCAATTTTCCCTTGCGACCGCTACAACCGTGTCTGCCTGTCCTGCATCGGACTTGTCAGCCACAAACGAGCCTGCAGCTGACGTGAACATTACCCCTCCATAAATCTTCGTCCGCGAAGCCAAGCCAAAGAAAGATTAAGGTTATGAGGCCAAAATTAAATTGAAATATTTATCACATTGAATTTGTGTTAATTGCTTCAGCAGTTGCTCGGAAATGTATAGCTGTAGCGGCACACATCGAGACGCAGTCGAATCGGCTCTGCACTGTTACGGCCGCAGCAGCAGTGTAGCCGTGACAAGATGGTACTGCTGGGCGCATCTTCTCCCCAGCTCAAACGGGCCATGCAGATGCACTTGGCTGCGTCGTCCCTCGTTACATCACCGCCCCTGTGTGGGCGGCATTTACGGGCCACCTGATAAGGTGCAGCATGGGAATTTTCCAATATAAACTGTTGGAAGTGCAAGCGACTAACATAGTCATCTCCTTATTTCATTTCTTCTTGTAGCTACCGCTACAATTGGTGACCCCGACAAGTCCAGACGATTCTGGACTCCACACCATGGATGCTGCAGCAGTCAACGCAGTGGCTATGAGATTGCCAACCTCTGGACGCTTCGCCCACGCACTTGGTTCAGGCAAGCGGAAGCACGATTTCACCTCCGGCAGATCACGTCTGACTCGACAACGTTCTACCATGTCGTCAGTTCCCTGGATCAAGTGACCGCGTCCAGGGTGGACGACCTGATACACGATCCCCGGAGGAAGGAAATACCCAGCCCTCAACAAACTCCTCTTGAGGGCTTTCGGCCTGTTCAGACGACAGTGCGCTGCCAGGCTGATGCACCTGCACAGCTAAGGAGACAGAACACCATGTGCCCTGATGGATGAGATGGTCGCACGAGCAGAGGGCCACAAGTCATGCCTCATGTCTGAGTAGGCTTTCTTGGAACAGATGCCAGATGACATACAACTGCCGTTGACGGACGAAGATTTCTCAGACCCACGTAAGGTCACGGCCAGAGCTGATGCGCTGTGGCACATGAAACAGGAAAATGAGTCCGCCATGAACCGATTGACTCATCCTCATGTGGGGCAGCAGAACTGATCCCACCCGAACCGAGCACAACCGCCCCCCACCAAATTAGCAGAGGCACTGAACGTTAGCTGGTGTCTTTATCAACAACACCGATGGGCTCGAGCGTGAAGATGCAGCCAGCCCTGCTCATTTTCAGAAAATGCCCAGGCCAGCCGCCGCTCATGGACAAGGTGGCTGACCTCACCAATAGCCTCTTGAACATTACTGACAAGGCTAGTGGCCGGCACGGGTGCTGAACTCAGTGTCATCCCACCAATCGCCCTGAAGAGACGAACATACCCACAAGGTCCCACCCTCTGGGCGACAAAAAAGACTGCCATCAAGACCTTTGTCACGCACAATGTCCAAAAACAACTCGGCAGAGAAAATTTCTAGTGGAATTTCATTCGAGCCACTGTGGACACATCACTTCCCGGCGCAGACTTTCTACGAGCACACAGCCTGCCTTTGGACGTGAAGGCCAAACGCTTGGTCCATTCCCAGACATCCCAATAGATATTTCTCCAGGAATGCTTTATGATCTTGGCATTCTCCAGTTTATTTCTTTTCTTCAGGAGTGGGGGGGATGTTGGGAGGGTGGGTTGAGGTGGATGGGAGTATAATACCACATGTTTAATTTTTAAAAATAATTTACAGTTGAATGTAATACAATTATTATTTTGGTGAAAAATTGTGAAATAAAGTATTAAAAAAACCAAATTGCATTGTCTGCAAATCACCCAGAATGTGTGATGTGTGGCGGCTCACCACCAGGCAGGCGAACCAGCCCCGCTTGTAAGCCACGCGGTGGGACAGCCGGCCAAAATGGCGCCATTGGGTGTGTTCCCTTCCTCCCAGCACGGGGCTCAGAAGCCCCGAGCTGGGGGACCACGTGATGCCCAGGTGACGTCAGCGCCCTCCAGCATGGTTTTCAGCCAGGTCCAGGATGGGAGTATAAGTACAGCTTAGCAGCCTGCAATAAACTAGTCTGCTCACTGAGCTCAAACTGTCTGGTTGTGTGTGTTCTTTCAGGAGCACTATAGCTGATGCAACAATTGGTGACCCTGATTGGATCAAACGTCTTTGAACCCATCATGAGTGAGCCTGGGGTGATCAGCGCCTTAGCCGCGAAACTCCATGAATTCTGGGTTCAGGAGCTGGAGACCTGCGTCAGCCACGCGGAGGCTCAGTTTCACCTCTGCCAGACCTCGTCCGACACAACCAAATTCTATCATGTGGTCGCTGCCCTGGACCTGGCCATCGGCAGACACGTGCTGCACCTTGCTCAGCACCCACCCGCCGAAGACAAATACGAGACCGTCAAGCAAGTGCTTACTGGATCCCACGGACTATCTAGACACCAGCATGCCGCTCAGATGCTACACCTCGGCGCCCTGAGGGACAGGTCCCCAATGGAGCTGATGGACGAGATGCTCACGCTCATGGGTGAGCACACCAACTCCCCACTCTTCGAGTGCATTTTCCTCGACCATATGCCCGGGGACGTCCAGCTGCTGCTGGTCCAGGAGAGCTTCACTGACCTGAGGAAGGTCCCCAAGAGGGCCCAGGAGCTATGGCACGCACTATTCCCAGAGGGCTCAGTGGTCCAGTAGGTCTCGAGGCACAGACATGACCACGCCAAGCCTGCCCCGAGCGCTGCAGTAGAGCATTTGACTCCTGCAGGGGTGCCCAAGAGCATAACCAAGGCCACAGCATCCGCTCCGTGCCTCTGCTTCTACCACCAGTGCTGGGGAGCCAAGGCTCGGAAGTGTCATCAGTCTGGCTCATTCCAGGGAAATGACCAGTTCGGCCAGGGTTAATGGCTGCGGGGGCTGGCCAAGAACACAGCCTCCTCTATCTGCGGGACTCAGTCAGCAGCTGGCAGTTCCTCGTTGATCTGGAGCCCAGATCAATGTCATCCTGGCCACGGCCGTCGAGTCCAGGAACTGACCTTGTGGTCCTCCCCTCCGTGCAGCCAGATGTATGGAGACAAGACAGTCCACTTCCAGATCAGCCAATGAAATTTCACATGGAGGTTCACCGTCTTGTCCTTTCCAACTGCCATCCTGGGTGCAGACTTCCTCCTCGCACATGGGCTTCTGGTAGACATTCGAGGTAGGTGCCTGGTGGATGCCGTACCTTCCAGGCTGTTCGCCTCGACGCCTCCCGCTCGGAGCAACCACAGATGGCCACGATCAGCACACCCAGAGACTCGTTCCAGTGAATGCCGGAAGAGTTCACAACACTCATCAAGCCATAGTTCTCCGCTGCCTCACCGCACCGCGGGCTGTTCCACCACATCCCCACGCAGGGCCCACTGGTTCACGCCAAGGCTCGCCGGCTCCTGCCTGACAAGCTCAAGGAGCCGAAGGAGAAGTTTTGGCACCTGTTGGAACTCGGGATCATTCGGCGGTCTGAAAACCCATGGGCCTCGCCGCTCCACCTGGTCCTGAAAGCCTCCGGTGGCTGGCGTCCCTGCGGAGACTATCGACGACTCAATGAGGTAACAGTTCCTGACCGTTATCCCATCCCTCACATCCAAGACTTTGCGGCCAACCTGCATGGTGCGAGTGTTTTCTCCATGGTTGACCTGGTGCGTGGATATCACCAGATCCCGGTGCACCCTGAGGACATACCAAAGACAGCAATCATCTCCCCCTTTGGCTTGTTCGAATTCCTGTGCATGCCATTCGGGCTCAAGAATCCCGCTCAGACCTTCAAGCGCCTCATGGACTCTGTGGGCAGGGACTTGGATTTTGGCTTTATTTATTAGGACGACATTCTCGTCGCCAGCAAGGACCAGGCGCAACACAAGGCCCACCTTTGTGCCCTTTTCTCCCGGCTGGCCGATTTCAACCTTGCCATCAACCTGGCCAAGTGCTAGTTTGGGAAAGAGTCCATGCAGTTCCTGGGCCATACCATCACGGCCGAAGGAGCCACGCCCACCGCTGCAAAGGTCTCCGCTCTCAGGGAGTTACCATGTCCGGACAGCCTCAAGGAGCTGCAGGAGTTTGCGGGTATGGACTACTTTTACAACCGCTTCATCCCGGGATTTGATGGATGCAGCCGGTGCTGTATTAAAAATAAATATGTCTGATGATGTTAAAAATCCACTGGCTTATGTATCTCAGACATTGAATAAACACTCAAAAGAATTATTCTGCTGCTGGAAAATCATTTTTGTCCCTTGTATTAGCTCTGCAACATGTAGAAGAATGTGTTTGTGCTGCTATGGGATTAAGTATTGATCATAATTTTTGAGTAAGATTAAAAATAAGAATAGATGATGATTCAACTGGAGTTTAATTTTGCAAGAATAGGACTGAAGTATAAGACACTATAATGATATTAAGGGCCAGTGTCATTGAGGATTGCTTATTTAGATGTTGGATTTAGAGGTTTCTGCTATATTTGTTTTTATTCTATTGATTATGGCTGTGAAATCTATTAAGAACAAATCAGAGTTTGCAGTTTAAAATTTTGACCTTTCAGAAGTCTAAAAATTTCTCCATGGGAAGAAGGTGTAATGGAATTGTGTTAATCTTTCAAATAAATCCTCAAAGGCTTAACTTTATCACACCACCAGACAGACAAAAAAAAGTATTAATTTGAATCCCACAATGAAAACATAAATCTGAATGACTAAATCCTTATCTTTTTTTCCTGGACTTAAATACAACTGATGTCAAAAAATTATAATTCACCCAATTATATCGCACATTCATCAATTTAATCCACCATCTTCACACATAGTAAGTAGTCCGTTCTTCTTGGGTTAATTCTAAAGAAGAATCTCCCATTTAATCTAAAATTGGTTTAGCCATTTTCTGTTGTCACAAACATTTCTGAAATAGATCCCTTTTTTTGCCCCATTTACAATTTTCAATTTTAGTTAACTTGGGTATCTTCAATTCCCGCCCAAATCCACCTGTGACAGCACTTGCATGGAATGACACCCGTTTACCATGTCCCTCTGTTCAACCTCACTCCTCAGTGCCCGACCGTTCACCGTGTCTATCTTTTCTTGGTTTGCCCTTCAAAATGTGACACCTCACACTTGTCTGCATTAAATTCCATCTGCCCTTTCTCCAGCTGGTCCAGATCCTTCTGCAAGCTTTCCTGGCTGTCCACAACTCCACCGTTCTTGGTGTCACCTGCAAACTTGCTAATCCAATTTACCACATTATTGTTCCAGCACCTATCCCTGAGGCACAGCTCTCGTCACAGGCCTCCACAGAGGACATATGGATGGATGTTAAAATTCTCTGCTTTAAATAGGTATCTTCTAATTCTAAGACAATGTCTTTTTATCCAAGGGAAACATTATTCACATCTACTGTCCAATCCTTTCAGCATTGGAAAGGTTTCTGAGATCTCCTCTCCTTCTTCTATACTCCAATGAAGAGTGGAGATATATCATCCTGTTAAATCTCTGCTCTCTCTCCAACATCAGCACATCCTTTTTCAGATAAACTTCGCAGTTCTCCAAATGAGGTCTCTCCCATGCCCCATCAACATCTCCTTACCCTTGAAACAAAGGCCAACAAAGAATTTGCTTTCATTTCCTGCCGATCCAACCTGGTGGTTACCCACTCACTATGTTTTCCTGAACGAGAACCCCCCCAAGTCCCTTGACACTTGAAATAATTACATGTAATTTATGTAACAAATTTGAAATTTTTGGAAAGATTTGGGAATCCTATTTATAAACTGTAGGAATTAAGTTGTAATCGCCCAACCTGAACCTTCTGACTCCTAAAATCAAGAAAATTTGTTAGATTTTATTTTATAGCTTTTTAGTAATGTTTTTATAAATACTTTCCAGATGTTATCTTTCTTTTCTATTGGGTTGTTGGGCAGGGGGAATTTAAAAAAAATACTATGTATTAATTTTTCATTCACTTTGAATGAGAAATTTATGTACGCATTTAATGCATGTGAAATTAAAATTTTCAAAGAGAAGCTTAACATAACGTAATACATTTTCCTTATTTTCAAGAGTTGTGGAGAGTGAGGAGGGTTTTCATGGACTACAAAAGGATTTGGACTGTTTGGAAAGATGGCAGATGGAGTTTAATGTAGGTAAGTGTGAGGTGCTTTATTTTGGGAAGAATAACCAAGACGTATGCAGTGAAGGGGAGGGCATTGAGGAACAGAGGGACCTTGGAGGAATGGTTCAATAGACAATAGGAGCAGGAGTAGGCCCTTCGGCCTGTCGAGCCTTCAGTGACCGCCATTTTACAGATCATGGCTGATCACTACTATCAGTACCCCATTCCAGCCTTATCCCCATAACCCTTTACTCCTTTGCCCACTAGAGTCTTATCTAACGCTCTTTTGAACATAATCAGCGAATCTGCCTCTTCCACCCTCTGTGGCAGAGCATTCCACAGATTCACACTTCTCTGGGTAAAAAAATGTTTTCTCATCTCCGTCCTAAAGGGCCTACCCTGTATTCTTAAACTATGCCCTCTAGTCCTCGTCTCCCCCATCACTGGGAACAAGTAATCCGACTTCACCCTGTCCATCTCCCTGATAATTTTGTATACCTCAATCATGTCCCCCCTCATCCTTCTAAACTCCATCGGATATAAGTTCAGTTTTTCTAGCCTTTCAGCATATGTCAACCCCGCCATCGCTGGAACTAACCTTGTAAATCTGCGCTGCACACCCACTATAGCTAGTATGTCCTTCCTCAAAATTGGAGACCAGTACTGGACGCAATACTCCAGGTGGGGTCTCACCAGGGCCCTGCACAACTGCAGAAGGGCGTCTCTGTTCCTATGCTCCAATCCCCTCTTTATGAAAGCCAACATGCTATTTGCCTTCTTCACAGCTTTCTGAACCTGCATGTTAGCCTTCAGTGACCGGTGAACAAGTACACCCAGATCCATTTGCTCCTCCCCACTCCCTTGCTTGTCTCCATTTAAAGAATACTCAGCTTTCCTATTATTGCCCCCAAAATGGATAACCTCTCATTTGCTCACATTGAACGTCATCTTCCATTCAGCAGCCCACACCCCCAACCTGTCCAAGTCCCTCTGCATTTTCCTGATATCACCCTCACACCCCACACCGCCACGCAGTTTAGTGCCATCTGCAAATTTGCTCATGTTATTAATCCCCTCATCCAAATCATTTACAGAAATTACAAACAACTGAGGACCCAATACCGATCCCTGCGGCACTCTACTCGTCACATCCTGCCATCCTGAAAAGGACCGGCTTACTCCAACCCTTTGTTTCCTATTTCTTAACCAATTTCCTATCCATGTCAGCACCTTACCTCCAATTCCATGCTCCCTGATCTTGCCCACTAGTCTTCCACTTCTCTATCTTATACTTACTCCCTTTGGATTTGATATTGCACTTGATTTCATTAGTTAGCCACGACTGCCATTTGCATCTCCTAGAGCCTTTCCGCCACTTTGGAATAAATTTGTCCTGAATCCTGTGGAAAATGTCCAAAAGCACCTGCCATTTTTCCCGAGTTGTCCTCCCAGCTAGTGTATCTTTCCATTTTATTTTGGCTAGCTCCTCCATCATAGCTGCATAATCCCCTTTATTTAACTGCAGTACAGATGCTTCCGACTTCCTTTCTTTTTCCCTTTCTAATTGCAGCTCAAAAATAACCATACCATGGTCACTATTCCCTAATGGCTCCCCTACATCGAGGTCACTTATTAACTCTGCGTCGCTGCACAGCACCAAGTCCAGAATTGACTTCCCCCTGGTAGGTTCCTCCACTAGCTGCTCCAAGAAAGTATCTCGTATTGGGTAGGACATGTAACACCAGCATCGTATAATTCAAAAGCAAGAGGAGTAGCTATATTAATTAGTAAAAATGTGCCATTTAAAATAGAAGAGGAAATAATAGATCCAGCAGGGAGATATGTAATGATAAAATGTCAGATATATTCGGAGTTTTGGAATCTACTCAATGTATATTCACCTAACGAAGAAGATCAAAAGTTTATGCAAGATATCTTTTTGAAGGTAGCAGATACGCAAGGGAACATATTAATAGGAGGGGATTTCAACCTGAATTTGGATTCAAATATGGATAAAACTGGGGAAAAAAATTAACATAAAGAACAAAGTAACCAAATTTATAATTAAATCAATGGATGAAAGTATCTCGTAGACATTCAATAAACTCACTCTCTTGTGTTCCTGCCCCCGTCTGATTATCCCAGTCCACTTTCATGTTGAAGTCCCCCATAACTACCGTATTGCTACCACTTTGACATGCCACTCTTAATTCCTGATTTATACTTCAATATCTGAGCTACTTTTCGGAGGCCTGTAAATGACCCCCATTATGGTCCTCATGCCTTTACAATTTCTTAATTCTATCAAAACAGACTCTACCCACCTGTTTCAATGTCTTTCCTTTCAAATGCCTGAATTTTATTTCTTACCAACAGAGCTACCCCACCTCCTCTTCCCAACTTTCTGTCTTTTCTATAGGACGTGTACCCGGGAACATTGATTTCCCAATCCTGCCGTTCCCGCAGCCATGTCTCTGTAACTCCGACATCTCCTGTCCAAGCTGCAGATTGCAAGAGCTGTAAAGTGCTGCCACCGCCTGTTCACACCGAGTACTGCATGCATGAAGCGAGAGGGGGAGAGAGAGAGAGAGAGAGAGATCTAGGTATAATACCACCACCTGGTGTCCAGACTCGCGAACTACAGGATACATGATTTTTATTTTTCATGGGAGTGTTGGAGAATGAGAGGAGACTTGATTAAGGTTAACAAAATTGAGCAAGATGGATAATATGGAGCTCCAATGAACAGGGAGGTCTCACCTGTGAAGGAGCAAGTGTGAGATCTCCCAGTTCATTCTTGCTCGGGCAGTGGTGGCCAATTGCAAGACAGCTCCAATTAGGGGAAGAGAATATGCTGTTTCAGGTCATGGATTTGAAACGGTTTCCCCAGTTGTGCCATTCAGACTCAAGAGAGCAGATGCTTGCAGACAGGAAGGAAACCTAGTTTTATTGTGGAGAATTGCTTGTTTTTCGGGGTGAAGGTTGTTTGTGGTCTGAGATTCCTAAATATTTTACAATGGAAGCAGCACTTTTCCTTGTGCCTGATTGCTACATAGCGGGTAAAATGTCTCAAATCTATCGCTCAGCCAGTACTTTTGGTCATTGATTTGGAGAGAGAGTGATGGCTTGGCAATATTTATAGCATGGTAAGTCCAAAGCTCTGAAAGTGACGGTGTGGAAGGAGTTTGTCTGTTCTTTGTGTTTTCTGCCACCCTTGAGAACTTAAAAAGTGTCCGTGAATTGTGGTATTGGTGAGACACAAGCTTGTTTTGCCCTCTTTTTGTTCTGTATGTCTATAAAGTTTCAGTTTAGGGATAAAATGTCCAGACACTGTTCTGTTCAAAAGTCTAGTAACCAAATCAGATTCTCCCGAGTTCTTGTCATGGATATGCATCAAGAAGCCTGTTTTGCAGCAGTCGTGTTGCATTAGAGGTGCACATACAATTTTCAAAAATAATGAGTTTGAAACCAGAAAAAGATCAGGTCGTGCCCAAAGGTTCATCTGTGCTGTTGAATTGAATTGATGCCCCCAGGTCCAGAATGTGCACTTCCACCCCATGGTCTTGAGCTTCCCAAATCGCCAATGAACTTACGGCCCCCTTGAGCTGTGGAGTGTGGGAGGAATTCCACACAGACACCAAGAGGATGTAGAAACTTCTTGCAGTCAGTGCTGACTTGATCCTGGGGTGACTCGTGCTGGAGAGGTCGGACTACTGTCCTGCCTTCACCTTGTGATGGCTGATTTTTGTCTGATGGTGGATGGAGGTCTGACATGATATTCCCTTGGCCTTGAGGGAAAGAAGAGTAGAAATTGCAAGGGCTCTGACAGAAATATTTAAAACCTCTTTATCCACGGGTGAGGTGCCAGAGGAATTTAGGTAATCTAATGTTCCTTTGTTTAAAAACGGCTTCAAAAGCCAACCAGGTGAGCCGGACAAAATAGGTAAATTATTGGAGGGTAATCAGAGAGTACCTCGAAAAGAATCTGTTCAAATAGCTGGCCTTGATCAACCATAGCTTAGAATACGGGAGTCGGGCAGTGAGGTTGAGACTAGACAAGATATTGGTGAGGCCCTGTTGAGAGTACTGTGTGCAGTTCTGGTCACCAAATGAGAGGAAAGCTATCAACAAAGTAGAGAGGGTGCAGAGAAGATTTAAGTCAATGTTACCTGGATATCAGCAACTAGATTACAAAGAAAGATTCAGCAAATGAAGTCTTTATTCTATGGATTGTAGATGGTTGAGAGGGGATTTGATCGAGGTCTTTAAAATTACTAGGAGGATAGAACGAGTTGATGTGGATAGACTTTTTTCATTGCGGGAGCAGAGATTGAAACAGGAGGTAAAAGTTTGGAAGTAACATGAGGGGGAACTTCTTTACTCAGAGTGGTGGCTGAGTGGAGTGAGCTCCCGGGAGAAATAGTGGCGGCAGGGTCCATTTTGTCATTTCAGGGAAAATTGGAGGGGAGGGGAATGCAGAGAGGTGGTACGAGAGGAGAGTATTTAGTTCAGTGCAGACAAGAAGGGCCAAGTGACCTGTTTCTGTGCTGTAATTGTTATAGGGTTAAAATGTGTGGCAGTAACTTGGAAGTCCGATGCGTATTTGGGAATGGGTCGATGGCCCCACTGAAATAGGCCGTTGATTCCCACTTGAAATAATTGCATCGAATTCACGGAACAAATTTGAATTTCTCTTTTGAAGATTTGGGATGTGTATTTACCAATTGTCGGAATTAAGTTTTAACCACCCAACACGAACTTTCTGACTCCTAAAACCAAGAAAACCAAGATTTTATTTGAGAGTTTTGGTCAATTTTTATAAATACTATCTTGATGTTTTCTCTCTTTATTGTTTTCTATTGGGCAGCTGTGGGAGGGGTTACTTTTTAAATCACTATGCATTAATTTTATCTTATTTTCAAATAAGAAATTTAAGTTTTTTTAATGCATATGTTAAATTAAATGTAAAAATGTTTCAAATAAGATGAATGAAGAATTGTTTCAGGAACTGGCGATCTTCCACGAGTGCCGTGAACCCCAGGAAGCAGGAATGTGTGAACGAAACACAAAACTGGCCAGAAGAACTGAGGAAACACAGCTAAAAGTGTCCAAAAAGGTGCTGATGTCATCTTGATTTTAATGCAGGTGACAACGAGGAATGCGTTGGGGCGGAGATGGTCTATGGGCAGCCAATACGGACGCCTTGGGGAACAAAGCCCGCAACACCAGTAGGGATGGATAATGGTGGGTAATGAATAAGCATATATTAGAGACACCGAGAGAGAGCGACACACACATACCCAGACAGACAGACACACACACACAGACACAGAGAGACAGATACACACACACAGACACACAGAGAAACACACACAGACAGAGACAGAGAGAGAAACACTGACAGCGAGAGAGAGACAGACAGAGACACACACAGACAGAGACACACACAGACAGAGACACACACAGACAGAGACACACACAGACAGAGACACACACAGACAGAGACACACACAGACAGAGACACACACAGACAGAGACACACACAGACAGACAGATAGAGAGACACACACACAGACAGAGAGAGAGACACGCACACAGAAAGAGACAGAGAGGCACACATAGAGACAGAGAGAGACACACACACGACACAAAGAGACAGACACACACACACACAGCCAGAGACAGAGACAAACACACGACACAGAGAGACAGACACACACACACAGATACATACACACAGACATAGATAGAGAGAGACACACACAGAGACATAGACACACAGATATAGAGACACACACAGAGACACAGACAGAGAGACACACAGACAGCGACAGAGAGAGAGAGACACACACACAAACAGAGAGAGAGAGACACAGACAGAGAGACACACACACGGACACACACAGATACAGAGACACAGAAAGAGACGCAGACAGAGAGAGAGAGACACACACATACAGACACAGAGAGACACACATTGTGACACAGGGAGAGAGAGACACACACAGACAGAGACACACAAACAGACACAGAGACACACACACAGAGTGAGATACACACAGAGAGACGCAGAGAGAGAGATAGACACAGAGAGAGAAACAGACACAGAGAGAAACACAGACACAGAGAGAAACACAGACAGAGAGACACTCAGACACAGAGACACACAGACACAGAGAGACACACACAGACACAGAGAGACACACACAGACACAGAGAGACACACACAGACACAGAGAGACACACACAGACACAGAGAGACACACAGACACAGAGAATCACACAGTCACAGATACACACACAGACCGATAGACAGACAGAGAGAGAGACACACAGACAGAGAGAATCACACACAGACACAGAGAATCACACACAGACACAGAGAATCACACACAGACACAGAGAGACACACACAGACATAGAGAGAAACACACAGACGTAGTGACACACGCACACAGACAGACAGAGACCCCTTGGTTGTGCCTTTCACCTTCGCACTTAACTCCCTCATCTCTCCTGGCAGGATCTCATCACCTTTCCTACCCGTGGACCATGACATCTGTCTGCTCATCCTCCTTCCTGAGAATGGTGTGAACTCTACCCTAGAAACCCCATAGCAAAGAAAAGAGACCCTTCGGCCCTTCTTGTCCATGTTGAAATATCATTCTGCCAGTCTCATCGACCTGCACCCAGTCCCTAACCCTCCTGACTTCCCACATCCATGGATCTCTGCAATTGATTCTTAAAACGTAAGAGTTTGAATGTTAAATGGCAGACCATTGAGGAGTGTTGTCAAAGAAAGGGATTGAGAAACTGTGATACAGAACTGCCCGAAAGTGGAGTCCCATGTAGAGATTGTGGGGGGGGGGGGGGGGGGGTGTGTGAAGAAAGCTTCTGGTATTTTGGCCTTCAGAAATGAGAGGATTGAGTGCAGGAGGTGGGAGGCCACGAGGAAGTTGGACGAGGCATGGGTGAGGCCAACTTGGGAACATTGTGTGCCGTTTGGGTGGCCGGAGGAGAGGAAGGATAGGAATGAGACAGCGCGTCGAGGAGAGGGACAAGAAGGTGGTCTGGCTTTCGGGGTTTGAGTTCCAGGGGAAGGTTATTCCCTGGAGCGTAGAAGATTGAGGAAGATTTGAAAATTGTGAGGGGGGACGGATCGTGTCCATGGGGACAGGCTGTTTCCAAGGAGAGTGGGAGAGATTCAAAGAGGAGGACGTGGATTGAGATTGAAGGGGGATTTTTTTCCCTCAGAGGGGGGTGGGAGCGTGGAATGAGCTTTAGGCCAAGGTGGTGGAGGTGGGATGGACTGGAATCTTGGGGGGGAATGTGGGGCAGGTCCTGGTGTGGAAATGTGCAGCCTGAAGGGGAGATGGACTGGAGGCCCGAGGCAGCTCTCGGCCCCTTCCCCAGTGGGACTGGGGTGGCGAAGAGATCCCGTGGAGGGGTGGCCCAAGCTCTCGCGAGAGCGACCCCTGGGGGCCGCCATGTTGTTGATCTTTCCCGCCATTGGAGCAGTTGGTCGCGAGCGGGAGAGACGGAGAGGTTCGTGTCGGTGCTTCACGGGTGGGAATCGGGGCATTTTGGGAGTGAGACCAGGGAGGAGGGAGTTTCCACGGGTCGCCCTTTGGGTCTGGGGCGGCCGGAGCTCGGAGGGGAACGGGCGGGGAGATGGTTGTGAGGTGGGGCCGGGGAACCGTGAGGGAGTTTGGGTTGGGGTGACATTAGGATGTGTGGTAGTCGGGGACCCGCGAGGCTGAGGGGGGGTGTCGGGGCCCGAGAGGCTGGGGGGGGGTTGGGGCCCGTGAGGCTGGTGGGGGGTTGAGGCCCGCGAGGCTGACGGGGGGGCGGGGCCCGCGAGGCTGAGGGGGGACGGGGACCCAGAAGGCTGAGGGGGGACGGGGACCCAGAAGGCTGAGGGGGGACGGGGACCCAGAAGGCTGAGGGGGGACGGGGACCCAGAAGGCTGAGGGGGGACGGGGACGGGGACCCAGAAGGCTGAGGGGGGACGGGGACGGGGACCCAGAAGGCTGAGCGGGGACGGGGACGGGGACCCAGAAGGCTGAGGGGGGACGGGGATGGGGAGCCAGAATGCTCAGGGGGGACGGGGACCCAGAAGGCTGAGGGGGGACGGGTCTGGGACCCAGAAGGCTGAGGGGGGACGAGGACCCAGAATGCTGAGCGGGGACGGGGACGGGGACGGGGACCCAGAAGGCTGAGTGGGTACGGGGACGGGGACCCACAAGGCTGCGGATGCCTGGAGCGCATGGCTGGGCAGGATAGTGGAGTCTGGAATAATAGGGACCTTTAACATTTAGACAGGCACATTGATGCAAGAAAAATAGTGGGTTACGGGTGTGAGGGGGGAAAGGTTCAGTTTGTAGTAGGTTTGAGCTATTCTCTTGTGACACCAATACCCCTGAGCAAAAAGCTCTGCAAAAGTATGAACACCGCCCTGGACATCTCAGGTAAAAATCCTCCACCATTGAGAACATTTGCAGGGAACACTGCTGTCAGAGAGCAGCAGCAATCAAGGATCCACATCACCCGCTCTGTTCTCACTGCTCCCATCAGGAAAGAGGTATAGCCGGGTTCAGGAACAGCTGCCATCCCTTCACCACGAGACTCAACACACATTCAGGGACTCATTTAAAGACTCTCCCTTTTGCACTTTGAATTTTTTCTCTCTCTATTGCAGTTTGTTTTCATATCCACATTTTCAGAGATTACAAGTAGATGAGTCCAGTTGGGGAAACTTGGTTTTGGTCTATATAATGGTTACTTTTATCCCCTTTTATTGTTCATTTATATTAGTGTCTGGGCCCCTATGTGGTCCAGGTACAGCTGACAGACCTTTACCAAAGGGTCACGTTTATGTGATTTTTTTTTCCCGTAGGTAACAGCAGTTCATTTCCACAGCCCAGCGTGCTATCGGACATCCAGTTGATCGTGATACATCTTTTCGCTAAGGCCAGTGCTATTTTTATAAATGAGTTTAGATATTTGGTTAAGTTGTCGCTTGTTTCCATGAAGATATTGCTCCAGGTCTCGAGTGGAGGCCACTCCTGTGATCGTGGTTAATTTTTCTGCGCTTTCCTGCCAAAATGGCCTCACTTTCATGCACGACCACGTAGAAAAGTTTAATGAAGCTCATCATCCCATTGTCCTTCATATCGGTTGAGGCACTGCATGCAGATTTTACAAAGCAGTCTGAAACCCTTTTTCCATGGGAATCCCATTTCATTGGCCATGCAGTGTCTCAGGTTAGGAAGCCCTTGGTGCCATTTCCACTGGGACACAAGATTGCTTTTCCACTGAACGCAACTCATCCCCGGGGAGCGGAGTGTTCTGCCTTCGACTGGAAAGAGGTGATTCTCTGCTGTCTCTGTTCCACTGGTTTTACCATCAGGCCGACATCTGCAAACGCCGAGGATATGAGTTGGGGTAGAGGTGGCGTGAAATGACATCATTTGACACTGGCATTTGGACAGTGTCCCTTTTCCACTGGACCCTGTCCCAGTAAATTCCCGGGATTGGCCATGAGGGGCTGTACTTTTGAAGTTGAAACACTTTGCAGAGCAAAGTCGTGGAATTTAATTTCTACAACTATGTTCGCTATTCTGGCGCTCCATCCTGTAGGATGTAGATGGTTCCTTTCATCGCACCTGAATCAATCCCTGACTAATCACAGAGCACTTCTGGTGTAGGGATTGCTTCAAGTGGAATTTGAGTTTGGGAGCATTTTGAAATCCACAGGTCTAAGTTATAGGGAAAGTTTAAGCAAGATTTTTCTTCTGCGGAGCATAAAAGGTTGAGGTTGGATTGGGTTGAGGTATTTAAAATTATTGTGGTATCGATTGGACGTGGGTTGAGAGAAAGGGGCAGAAGTTTAGAGGAAATGTGAGGGGGGACTTTCACTCAGAGTGGTGGGTGTGTGGAATGGACTTGCAGATGAAGTGGAGGAGGCAGGCTCAATATTAGCACTTAAGGAGAAGTTGGATATATATTTGGACAGGAAAGGAATGGAGGGTCAAGGGGCGAGTGTAGGTCAATAGGATTACATAGGACAAAGTGTTCGGCGTGGACTCGAAGGGCCAAGTCTATATAATGGTTACTTTTATCCCCTTTTATTGTTCATTACAGCGATGCTGTAATGGTTAGAGAGGTAAAACGTGTATGTGAACATTTTGGGTACAGTGACCATAGATTAGTTTCCAATCAATTATGGGTAACCGTGGGGTCTGCTGCAACAGCACCACTCAATCAATGCACCGGACACAGTTAATCAGGAAAGATGTTTATTCAGACTTGTTCCTCTCTTAGGTCTCTTGCCCACGACCTTACCAGAGAGAGGGGGATCTTTTTCTCTTCTATCTATTAGTGACTGGTGTCATCCTCTGTTCTGCTAATATTTCAAAACAGCACTGAGCCCACGTTAAATGTTCCACTTGAAACTCAAACATGTTACAGATTAAACCAAGCCAGTCATCTTTGCTAAAATTAATGATGAGGGAGAAAACGAAAGGAACAGAAAGCAAGGGAGTAACAGGGAAAAGATGCAGAAAATAATGCAGGCTGAATGAGAGGGGAAAGAAATCAGGCTCCAGATGATTAAGGAAGACAAGGTGAAAGAAGGAGACCCTAGGACACTGCCACCCTATGTTGAGAATGAGGACTCAAAAGATTCCTTGTGGGCAAGGCTATCTGCATCTATTAATTCCGCCCCCCCCCCCACCCCCACTTAAACTCCCTCAACAATCCAGCAACAAATTCCATGACCTTCTGGTGAAATAAATTTCTCATCTGCTTTAAATAGGTATCTTCTAACTCTAAGACAATGTCTTTTTATCCAAGGGAAACATTATTCACATCTACTGTCCAATCCATTCAGCATTGGAAAGGTTTCTGTGATCTCCTCTCCTTCTTCTATACTCCAATGAAGAGTGGAGATATATCATCCTGGTAAATCTCTGCTCTCTCTCCAACATCAGCACATCCTTTTTAAGATAAACTTTGCAGTTCTCCAAATGAGGTCTCTCCCATGCCCCATCAACACCTCCCTACCCTCGAAACAAAGGCCAACATAGAATTTGCTTTCTTTTCCTGCCGATCCAACCTGGTGGTTACCCACTCACTATGTTTTCCTGAACGAGAACCCCCCAAGTCCCTTGACACTTGAAATAATTCCATGTAATTTCTGTAACAAATATGAAATTTTTGGAAAGATTTGGGAATCCTATTTATAAACTGTAGGAATTAAGTTGTAATCGCCCAACCTGAACCTTCTGATTCCTAAAATCAAGAAAATTTGTTAGATTTTATTTGATAGTTTTTTAGTAATTTTTTTATAAATACTTAGGGTGGTGAAGAAGGCTTTTAGTATGCTGGCCTTTATCAATCATTGCATGGAATATAGGAGTTGGGAGGTGATGTTGAGACTGTATAAGACGTTGGTGCGGCTTAATTTGGAGTTCTGTGTGCAGTTCTGGTCGCCTAATTATGGGAAGGATATAAACAGAGTGGAGAGAGTGCAGAGAAGGTTGACCAGAATGTTACCTGGGTTTAAGCATCTAGAGTATAGGGAGAGAATGGACAGATTAGGTCTTTATTCTTTGGAGCGTAGAAGGTCGAGAGGGGATTTGATAGAAGTATTTAAGATTATGAAAGGGATAGACAGAATGGATGTTGATAGACAATTTCCGTTAAGAGGAGGAAAGATTAAAACAAGAGGACATGAGTTAAGAATTAAGGGGCAGAGGTTTAGAGGTAATATGAAGGGGAACTTCTTTACTCAGAGAGTGGTAGCCGTGTGGAATGAGCTTCCAGGAGAAATAGTGGCGGCGGAGTCAATAGTATTATTTAAGAAAAGGTTGGACAGGTATATGGATGAGAAAGATGGAGGGTTATGGGCATTGTGCAGGGAGGTGGGACTAGAGAGGGGTGTTTGGTTCGGTGCGGAGTAGAAGGGCCTAATGGCCTGTTTACGTGCTGTAATTGTTATCTTATGTTATATGTTATGTTATCTTTCTTTTCTATTGGGTTGTTGGGCAGGGGGAATTTAAAAAATATACTATATATTAATTTTTCATTATCTTTGAATGACAAAATTTATGTAGGCATTTAATGCATGTGAAATTAATATTTTCAAAGAGAAGCTTAACATAACGTAATGCATTTTGCTTATTTTCAAGAGTTGTGGAGAGTGAGGAGGGTTTTCATGGACTACAAAAGGATTTGGACTGTTTGGAAAGATGGCAGATGGAGTTTAATGTAGGTAAGTGTGAGGTGCTTTATTTTGGGAAGAATAACCAAGACGTATGCAGTGAAGGGGAGGGCATTGAGGAACAAAGGGATCTTGGAGGAATGGTTCAATAGACAATAGGAGTAGGAGTAGGCCTTTCGGCCTGTCGAGCCTTCAGTGACCGCCATTTTACAGATCATGGCTGATCACTACTATCATTACCCCTTTCCAGCCTTATCCCCATAACCCTTAACTCCTTTGCCCACTAGAGTCTTAGCTAACTCTCTTTTGAACATAATCAGCGAATCTGCCTCTACCACCCTCTGTGGCAGAGCATTCCACAGATTCACACTTCTCTGGGTAAAAAAATGTTTTCTCCTCTCTGTCCTAAAGGGCCTACCCTGTATTCTTAAACTATGCCCTCTGGTCCTTGTCTCCCCCATCATTGGGAATAAGTAATCCGACTTCACCCTGTCCATCCCCCTGATAATTTTGTTTATCTCAATCATGTCCCCCCTCATCCTTCTAAACTCCATCGGATACAAGTCCAGTTTTTCTAGCCTTTCAGCATATGTCAACCCCGCCATCGCTGGAACTAACCTTGTAAATCTGCGCTGCACATCCTCTATAGCTAGTATGTCCTTCCTCAAAATTGGAGACCAGTACTGGACGCAATAGTCCAGGTCGGGTCTCACCAGGGCCCTGTACAACTGCAGAAGGGCGTCTCTGTTCCTATACTCCAATCCCCTCTTTATGAAAGCCAACATGCCATTTGCCTTCTTCACAGCTTTCTGAACCTGCATGTTAGCCTTCAGGGACGGGTGAACAAGTACACCCAGATCCATTTGCTCCTCCCCACTCCCGAGCTTGTCTCCATTTAAATAATCCTCAGCTTTCCTATTATTGCCCCCAAAATGGATAACCTCACATTTGCTCACATTGAACGTCATCTTCCATTCAGCAGCCCACACCCCCAACCTGTCCAAGTCCCTCTGCATTTTCCTGACATCCTCCTCACACCCCACACCGCCACGCAGTTTAGTGTCATCTGCAAATTTGCTCATGTTATTAATCCCCTCATCCAAATCATTTACAGAAATTACAAACAACTGAGGACCCAATACCGATCCCTGCGGCACTCTACTCGTCACATCCTGCCATCCTGAAAAGGACCGGCTTACTCCAACCCTTTGTTTCCTATTTCTTAACCAATTTCCTATCCATGTCAGCACCTTACCTCCAATTCCATGCTCCCTGATCTTGCCCACTAGTCTCCCGTGCGGTACCTTATCAAAGGCCTTCTGGAAGTCCAAATACACCACATCCACTGGCTCTCCCAAGTCCACCCTCTTTGTCACATCCTCGAAAAATTCCAGAAGGTTAGTCAAGCATGACTTACCCTTAAGGAATCCATGCTGACTAGCCCTTATCCTATTTCTGCCTAAGTGTTCTGGTATTACTCCTTTTATGATAGATTCCAATATCTTCCCCACCACTGATGTCAGGCTGACCGGTCTATAATTTCCCGTTTTCTCCCTCCCTCCCTTCTTAAAAATCGGCACCACATCAGCCACTCTCCAATCCTCAGGGACCTCCCCCGAATCTATGGAACTTTGGAAAATGTCGACCAGTGCCTCCACAATTTCCATAGCAACTTCTTTAAGCACCCTGTGATGCAGCCCATCAGGCCCTGGGGTTTTATCAGCCCTCAGTCCCAACAATTTACTCACAACCTCCTGCTTCTAGATCCGGATATCCATTAGATCCCCTACTTCCCCAGGAAAGTTCCCCAAGTCTCTTGATACCGCATGACCACTACCCACTAACTGACCATAACCTATATCCTCCTTGGTGAAGACCGATGCAAAGTATTTGTTAAATTCCTCAGCCATCTCCTTGTTTCCGATAATAATTCCAGCCTTTTCCATTCTTAATGGACCAATTTTAGACCGAACCAATTTCTTCCTCTTCACATATTTAAAAAAGCTTTTGCTATCCTCCATTATATTATTTGCTAATTTCCTCTCATACTTCATTTTCCCCTCTCTTATGACTTTCTTAATTACCCTCTGATTCTCTTTGAAGGTTTCCCAATCCTCTAGCTTCCCACTCCACTTCGCTATCTTATACTTACTCCCTTTGGATTTGATATTGCACTTGATTTCATTAGTTAGCCACGACTGCCATTTGCATCTCCTAGAGCCTTTCTTCCACTTTGGAATAAATTTGTCCTGAATCCTGTGGAAAATGTCCAAAAGCACCTGCCATTTTTCCCGAGTTGTCCTCCCAGCTAGTGTATCTTTCCATTTTATTTTGGCTAGCTCCTCCCTCATAGCTGCATAATCCCTTTTATTTAACTGCAGTACAGATGCTTCCGACTTCCTTTCTTTTTCCCTTTCTAATTGCAGCTCAAAAATAACCATACCATGGTCACTATTCCCTAATGGCTCCCCTACATCGAGGTCACTTATTAACTCTGCGTCGCTGCACAGCACCAAGTCCAGAATCGACTTCCCCCTGGTAGGTTCCTCCACTAGCTGCTCCAAGAAAGTATCTCGTATTGGGTAGGACACGTAACACCAGCATCGTATAATTCAAAAGCAAGAGGAGTAGCTATATTAATTAGTAAAAATGTGCCATTTAAAATAGAAGAGGAAATAATAGATCCAGCAGGGAGATATGTAATGATAAAATGTCAGATATATTCGGAGTTTTCGAATCTACTCAATGTATATTCACCTAACGAAGAAGATCAAAATTTTATGCAAGATATTTTTTTGAAGGTAGCAGATACGCAAGGGAACATATTAATAGGAGGGGATTTCAACCTGAATTTGGATTCAAATATGGATAAAACTGGGAAAAAAATTAACAGAAAGAACAAAGTAACCAAATTTATAATTAAATCAATGGAAGAAAGTATCTCGTAGACATTCAATAAACTCACTCTCTTGTGTTCCTGCCCCCGTCTGATTATCCCAGTCCACCTTCATGTTGAAGTCCCCCATAACTACCTTATTGCTACCACTTTGACATGCCACTCTTAATTCCTGATTTATACTGCTACCGATATCTGAGCTACTTTTCGGAGGCCTGTAAATGACCCCCATTATGGTCCTCATGCCTTTACAATTTCTTAATTCTATCCAAACAGACTCTACCCACCTGTTTCAATGTCTTTCCTTTCAAACGCCTGAATTTCATTTCTTACCAACAGAGCTACCCCACCCCCTCTTCCCAACTTTCTGTCTTTTCTATAGGACGTGTACCCGGGAACATTGATTTCCCAATCCTGCCCTTCCCGCAGCCATGTCTCTGTAACTCCGACATCTCCTGTCCAAGCTGCAGATTGCAAGGGCTGTAAAGTGCTGCCACCGCCTGTTCACACCGAGTACTGCATGCATGAAGCGAGAGAGAGAGAGAGAGAGAGAGAGAGATCTAGGTATAATACCACCACCTGGTGTCCGGACTCGCGAACTACAGGATACATGATTTTTATTTTTCATGGGAGTGTTGGAGTATGAGAGGAGACTTGATTAAGGTTAACAAAATAGAGCAAGATGGATAATATGGAGCTCCAATGAACAGGGAGGTCTCACCTGTGAAGGAGCAAGTGTGAGATCTCCCAGTTCATTCTTGCTCGGGCAGTGGTGGCCAATTGCAAGACACCTCCATTTAGGGGAAGAGAATATGCTGTTTCAGGTCATGGGTTTGAAACGGTTTCCCCAGTTGTGCCATTCAGACTCAAGAGAGCAGATGCTTGCAGACAGGAAGGAAACCTAGTTTTATTGTGGAGAATTGCTTGTTTTTTGGGGTGAAGGTTGTTTGTGGTCTGAGATTCCTAAATATTTTACAATGGAAGCAGCAATTTTCCTTGTGCCTGATTGCTACATAGCGGGTAAAATGTCTCAAATCTATCGCTCAACCAGGACTTTGGGTCATTGATTTGGAGAGAGAGTGATGGCTTGGCAATATTTATAGCATGGTGAGTCCAAAGCTCTCAAAGTGACAGTGTGGAAGGAGTTTGTCTGTTGTTTGTGTTTTCTGCCACCCTTGAGAACTTAAAAAGTGTCCGTGAATTGTGGTATTGGTGAGACACAAGCTTGTTTTGCCCTCTTTTTGTTCTGTATGTCTATAAAGTTTCAGTTTAGGGATAAAATGTCCAGACACTGTTCTGTTCAAAAGTCTAGTAACCAAATCAGATTCTCCCGAGTTCTTGTCATGGATATGCATCAAGAAGCCTGTTTAGCAGCAGTCGTGTTGCATTAGAGGTGCACATACAATTTTCAAAAATAATGAGTTTGAAACCAGAAAAAGATCAGGTCGTGCCCAAAGGTTCATCCGTGCAGTTGAATTGAATTGATGCACCCAGGACCAGAATGTGCACTTCCACCCCATGGTCTTGAGCTTCCAAATCGCCAATGAACTTACGGCCCCCTTGAGCTGTGGAGTGTGGGAGGAAATCCACACGGACACCGAGAGGATGTAGAAACTTCTTGCAGTCAGTGCTGACTTGATCCTGGGGTGACTCGTGCTGGAGAGGTGGGACTAC
This sequence comes from Narcine bancroftii, assembly GCF_036971445.1. Classification (NCBI taxonomy): domain Eukaryota; kingdom Metazoa; phylum Chordata; class Chondrichthyes; order Torpediniformes; family Narcinidae; genus Narcine; species Narcine bancroftii. The sequence goes on along the minus strand of NW_027211804.1, from coordinate 1,023,029 downwards.
TGTCCTGCCTTCACCTTGTGATGGCTGATTTTTGTCTGTTGGTGGATGGACGTCTGACATGATATTCCCTTGGCCTTGAGGGAAAGAAGAGTAGAAATTGCAAGGGCTCTGACAGAAATATTTAAAACCTGTTTATCCACGGGTGAGGTGCCAGAGGAATGGATGTAATCTTATGTTCCTTTGTTTAAAAACGGCTTCAAAAGCCAACCAGGTGAGGCTGACAGTGATAGGTTAATTATTGGAGGGTAATCAGAGAGTACCTCGAAAAGAATCTGTTCAAATAGCTGGCGTTGATCAACCATCACATAGAATACAGGAGTCGGGCAGTGAGGTTGAGACTAGACAAGATATTGGTGAGGCTCTTTTGTGAGTACTGTGTGCAGTTCTGGTCACCAAATGAGAGGAAAGCTATCAATAAAGTAGAGAGGGTGCATAGAAGATTTACGTCAATGTTACCTGGATATCAGCAACTAGATTACAAAGAAAGATTGAGCAAATGAAGTCTTTATTCTTTGCATTGTAGATGGTTGAGAGGGGATTTGATCGAAGTCTTTAAAATTACTTGGAGGATAGAACGAGTTGATGTGGATAGACTTTTTTCATTGCGGGGAGCAGGGATTGAAACAGGAGGTAAAAGTTTGGAAGTAACATGAGGGGGAACTTCTTTACTCAGAGTGGTGGCTGAGTGGAGTGAGCTTCCGGGAAAAGTAGTGGCGGCAGGGTCCATTTTGTCATTTCAGGGAAAATTGGAGGGGAGCGGAATGCTGAGAGGTGGTACGAGAGGAAAGTATTTCGTTCAGTGCAGACAAGAAGGGCCAAATGACCTGTTTCTGTGCTGTAATTGTTATAGGGTTAAAATGTGTGGCAGTAACTTGGACGTCCGATGCGTATTTGGGAATGGGTCGATGGCCACACTGAAATAGGCCGTTGTATCCCACTTGAAATAATTACATTGAATTCACGGAACAAATTTGAATTTCTCTTTTGAAGATTTGGGATGTGTATTTACCAATTGTAGGAATTAAGTTGTTATCATCCAACACGAACTTTCTGACTCCTAAAACCAAGAAAAGCAAGATTTTATTTGAGAGTTTTGCTCAATTTTTATGAATACTATCTAGATGTTTCCTCTCTTTATTGTTTTCTATTGGGCAGCTGTGGGAGGGGTTACTTTTTAAATCACTATGCATTAATTTTATCTTATTTTCAAATAAGAAATTTAAGTTTTTTAATGCATATGTTAAATTAAATGTAAAAATGTTACAAATAAGATAAATGAAGAATTGTTTCAGGAACTGGCGATCTTCCACGAGTGCCGTGAACCCCAGGCAGCAGGAATGTGTGAACGAAACACAAAACTGGCCAGAACAACTGAGGAAACACAGCTAAAAGTGCCCAAAAAGGTGCTGATGCCATCTTGATTTTAACGCAGGTGACACCGAGGAATGCGTTGGGGCAGAGATGGTCTATGGACAGCCAATACAGACGCCTTGGGGAACAAAGCCCGCACCACCAGTAGGGATGGATAATGGTGGGTAATGAATAAGCAAATATTAGAGACACTGATAGAGAGCGACACACATACCCAGACAGACACACACACACACACACACAGAAACACACACAGGCAGAGACAGAGAGAGACTCTGACAGCGAGAGAGAGACAGAGAGACACACACAGACAGTGACACACACAGAGACACAGAGAGAGAAAGACACACAAACAGACAGAGAGAGAGACAGAGAGAGAGAGAGAGACACACACACACAGACCCACACAGAGAGAGACACAGACAGAGAGAGAGAGATAGACAGAGAGAGAGACACGGACAGAGAGACACGGACAGAGAGACACGGACAGAGAGACACGGACAGAGAGACACGGACAGAGAGACACAGACACACAGAGAGACACAGACACACACACACACAGACACAGAGAGAGACACAGACATAGAGAGACACACACACCCAGACACAGAGACAGATACAGAGACACAGACAGAGAGAGACACACACACATACCCGGACAGACAGACACACTCACACACAGACACAGAGAGACAGATATATAGACACAGAGAGACAGATATACAGACACAGACACACAGAGAGACACATACAGACAGAGAGAGAGACACTGACAGCGAGAGAGAGACACACAGACAGAGAGAGAGACACACAGACAGAGAGAGAGACACACAGACAGAGAGAGAGACACACAGACAGAGAGAGAGACACACAGACAGAGAGAGAGACACACACACAGAGACAGAGTCAGACACAGATACAGAGACACAGACAGAGAGAGACACAGAGACAGAGTCAGACACAGATACAGAGACAGAGACAGAGAGAGACACACACACACATACCCAGACAGACACACACTCACACACAGACAGAGAGACACACACACATACCCAGACAGACAGACACACTCACACACAGACACAGAGAGACACACACACACATACCCAGACAGACAGACACACTCACACACAGACACAGAGAGACAGATATACAGACACAGAGAGACAGATATACAGACACAGACACACAGAGAGACACATACAGACAGAGAGAGAGACACTGACAGCGAGAGAGAGACAGAGAGGGAGAGACACAGACAGAGAGAGACACAGCGAGAGAGTCACAGACATACACACAGAGACACACACAGACAGACACACACAGACAGAGAAAGACACACAGACACAGAGACACACACAGAGAGACACAGAGTGACACAAAGAGAGAACAGACAGAGAGAGAGAACAGACAGAGAGAGAGACACAGACAGAGAGAGAGACACAGACAGAGAGAGAGACACAGACAGACAGAGACACAGACAGACAGAGAGAGAGACACAGAGAGATAGAGACACACACAGACTGACAGAGAGAGACCCCTTGGTTGTGCACTTAACTCCCTCATCTCTCCTGGCAGGATCTCATCACCTTTCCTACCCGTGGACCATGACATCTGTCTGCTCATCCTCCTTCCTGAGAATGATGTGAACTCTACCCTAGAAACCCCACAGCAAAGAAAAGGGACCCTTCGGCCCTTCTCGTCCATGGTGAAATATCATTCTGCCAGTCTCATCGACCTGCACCCAGTCCCTAACCCTCCTGACTTCCCACATCCATGGATCTCTGCAATTGATTCTTAAAACGTAAGAGTTTGAATGTTAAATGGCAGACCATTGAGGAGTGTTGTCAAACAAAGGGATTGAGGAACTGTGGTACAGAACTGCCCGAAAGTGGAGTCCCTTGTAGAGATGGGGGGGGTGGGGGGGAGTGAAGAAAGCTTCTGGTATTTTGGCCTTCAGAAATGAGAGGATTGAGTGCAGGAGTTGGGAGGCCACGAGGAAGTTGGACGAGGCATGGGTGAGGCCAACTTGGGAACGTTGTGTGCCGTTTGGGTGGCCGGAGGAGAGGAAGGATAGGAATGAGACAGCGCGTCGAGGAGAGGGACAAGAAGGTGGTCTGGCTTTCGGGGTTTGAGTTCCAGGGGAAGGTTGGACAGGCTGGGACTTTATTCCCTGGAGCGTAGAAGATTGAGGAAGATTTGAAAATTGTGAGGGGGGGGCGGATCGTGTCCATGGGGACAGGCTGTTTCCAAGGAGAGTGGGAGAGATTCAAAGAGGAGGACATGGATTGAGATTGAAGGGGGATTTTCTTCCCTCAGAGGGGGGTGGGAGCGTGGAATGAGCTTTGGGCCAAGGTGGTGGAGGTGGGATGGACTGGAATCTTGGGGGGGAATGTGGGGCAGGTCCTGGTGTGGAAATGTGCAGCCTGAAGGGGAGATGGACTGGAGGCCCGAGGCAGCTCTCGGACCCTTCCCCAGTGGGACGAGGTTCTCAGGAGAGAGGGGGCTCCAAAGGGCTGGACCTCGAGCCCTGGGGCTCCATCCAGGGGCTCGGGGTGGTGGAGAGGAGATCCCGTGGAGGGGTGGATCAAGCTCTCGCGAGAGCAACCCCTGGTGGCTGCCATGTTGTTGATCTTTCCCGCCTTTGGAGGAGTTGGTCGCGAGCGGGAGGGGGAGAGAGGTTCGTTTCGGTTCCTCACGGGCGGGAATCGGGGCATTTTGGGAGCGAGACCAGGGAGGACGGAGATTCCACGGGTCGCCCTTTGGGTCTGGAGCGGCCGGAGCTCGGAGGGGAACGGGCAGGGGGATGGTTGTGAGGTGGGGCCGGGGTACCGTGAGGGAGTTTGGGTCGGGGTGGCTTTAGGGTGTGTGGTAGTCGGGGACCCATGAGGCTGAAGGGGGGGGGGTCGGGGTCCGTGAGGCTGTGGGGGGGAGGGGGATCCGCGTGGCTGAGGGGGATCGGGGACCTGCGAGGCTGAGGAGGGTCGCCGACCACGTGGTTGAGGGGGGTCGTAGCCCGCTAGGCTCAGGGGCGTAACGTCCCGCGAGGTTGAGGGGGGTCGGGGCCCGCGAGGCTGAGGGGGGAACGCTCCAACGAAGCTGAGGGGTGTCGGGGCCCGCGAGGCAGAGGGGGCTCGGGGCCCGCGAGGCAGAGGGGGGAGAGGGACGGGGACCCAGAAGGGTGAGGGGTTCGGGGACCCGGAAGGGTGAGGGGGTCGGGGACCCAGAAGGGTGAGGGGGTCGGGGACCCAGAAGGGTGAGGGGGGTCGAGGACCCAGAAGGGTGAGGGGGGTCGAGGACCCAGAAGGGTGAGGGGGACCCGCCAGAGGGGTGTGGGAGATTTGCCAGAGGAGTAAGGGACACACAAGGCTGTGGGGGCCAGGGATCCTGCGAGGCTGAGGGGGACGTGTATCCAGAAGGTTGAGGGACACGCAAGGCTGAGGTACTCGTGGAACCAGAAGGGTGAGGGGAATGAGGACCCAGAAGGGTAATGGTGATCAGGACACAGAAGGGTGAGGGTGATCAGGACCCAGAAGGTTGAGGGTGATCAGGACCCAGAAGGGTGAGGGTGATCAGGACCCAGAAGGGTGAGGGTGATCAGGACCCAGAAGGGTGAGGGTGATCAGGCCCCAGAAGGGTGAGGGTGATCAGGACCCAGAAAGGTGAGGGGGGACGGGGACCCAAAAAGCTGAGGGGGGACAGGGACCCAGAAGGCTGAGGGGGAAACGGGGACCCAGAAGGCTAAGGGGGGACGGGGACGGGGATGGGGACCCAGAAGGCTGAGGGGGGGACGGGGATGGGGACCCAGAAGGCTGAGGGGGTCGGGGATGGGGACCCAGAAGACAGAGGGGGGACGGGGACCCAGAAGGTTGAGGGGGGGACAGGGACGGGGACCCAGAATGATGAAGTGAGTCGGGGACGAGGACCCAGAAGTCTGAGGGGGGACGGGGACCCAGAAGGCTGAGGGGGGACGGGGACGGGGACGGGGACCCAGAAGGCTGAGGGGCGACGGGGACGGGGACCGAGAAGGCTAAGGGGGGACGGGGACGGGGACCCAGAAGGCTGAGGGGGGACGGGGACGGTGACCCAGAGGGCTGAGTGGGGACGTGGACGGGGACCCAGAAGGCTGAGGGGGAACGGGGACGGGGACCCAGAAGGCTGAGGGGGGACGGGGACGGGGACGGGGACCCAGAAGGCTTAGGGGGGACGGGGACGGTGACCCAGAGGGCTGAGTGGGGACGTGGACGGGGACCCAGAAGGCTGAGGGGGAACGGGGACCCAGAAGGATGAGGGGGGAAGGGGACGGGAACCCACAAGGCTGATGGGGGACGGGGACCCAGAAGGCTGAGGGGGGAAGGGGACCCAGAAGGCTGAGGGGGGAAGGGGACCCAGAAGGCTGAGGGCACGGGGTCCCAGAAGGCTGAGGGGATACGGGGACCCAGAAGGCTGAGGGGGGACGGGGACCCAGAAGGCTGAGGGGGGACGGTGACCCAGAACGCTGAGGGGGGACGGGGACCCAGAAGGCTGAGGGGAGAAGGGGACCCAGAAGACTGAGGGCACGGGGACCCAGAAGGCTGAGGGGAGACGGGAACCCAGAAGGTTGAGGAGGTACGGTGACCCTGAAGGCTGAGGGGGGACGGGGATGGGGACCCAGAAGGCTGAGGGGGGGAGGGGACGGGGACCCAGAAGGTTGAGGAGGTATGGTGACCCAGAAGGCGGAGGGGGGACCGGGACGTGGACCCAGAAGGCTGAGGGCACCTGCGAGGCTGAAGGTGGGGGTGGGAACCCGGTTGCTTTGGGGGATCCGTATGGTTGAGGGGATCGGAGAACTGCGAGTGTGAGGGGGACCCGTGAGGTTGAAGGAGTCCCGGCCCCATGGATGGGAATGAGCAGGAAGGGGTGCTGCTCAGTGGGACGAGAATATCAGTTCACCACAGACTGTAAACTTTCAGTTCTGTAATGAGACGTAATGAGTTCTGTAATGAGTTCTGTAATGAGTTCTGTAATGAACTATGACACCGACAGCCCAACCCTCTTTCTCCCAGTTTCACTGCAGACATTGGAAGACGGTCCTCTTTAAAATAATTCAAATACCCCTGGGCGCGGACCCGCCGAAGCCACAAATTAGAATCTGCATCTCAGATGGTGAAGTCTTCAGATTTTTCTTTAAAATATTGTTTACATTGTAAAACCATTTGGAAAGTGTATTAACATATATTGCAATGTTCAATTCAAAAGGAAAAACTAGCACTAAGCAAGGTTAAAAAAAAACACACAGGAATCAAGTGCCATCATCTTGGAGATGGATTTCACAGTGACTAAGGACAAGATTTGTTCTTGTCTCTACCTGTGCACACACGAGGATGAGAGCAGTGTTTGAGATGCTCTAGCCAGAAAGAATTCCGATCCATATTCCCACGGTTTTATTCCTCGTATTTCAGATTGAAATAGCAGAGAATGAGAATCCAGGCAAAAGGACAGACCCCAGACCAAGCAACAATTTGAGCAGAAGGATTTAGTTCCACCAGTAGAGAGAGAGAGAGAGTGGAAGGATACTGTCAGAATGCCCATAGGATTTAACCTGTTTAAAAGCAGGTGGCACAAATCTGTGCAGAGGGGCACAATTTAAAGGCGATTGCAGATGTTTGATTGGGAGGCTGCAGGAATTGAGCCCATCAGAATGAAGTAAATGCAATATCCAGAGAGAGAAACCTTGGGCTTTTCTCTGGAGTGATGCAGGAAGCTCATAGAGTGTTGGATTTCAGGCAGAGCTTGGTGGAGGAGCAGGCAGTGCTGAGGAAACACAAGGCTGCTGAAGGACTTGTAGAAAGAGAACGTGCAGAAGGCTGCGGGTGCCTGGAGTGCATGGCCGGGCAGGATGGTGTGGTCTGGAATAATAGGGACCTTTAACATTTAGACAGGCACATTGATGCAAGAAAAATAGTGGGTTTACGGGTGTGAGGGGTGAAAGGTTCAGTTTGTAGTAGGTTTGATCAGTTGTCTTGTGACACCAATACCCCTGAGCAAAAATCTCTACAAAAGTATGGACACCGCCCAGGACATCTCATGTAAAAACCCGCCACATTTGAGAACATTTGCAGGGAACGCTGCTGTCAGAGAGCAGCAGCAATCAAGGATCCACATCACCCGCTCTGTTCGCACTGCTCCCATCAGGAAAGAGGTATAGCCAGGTTCGGGAACAGCAGCTACCCCTTCATCACGAGACTCAACACACATTCAGGGACTCATTTAAAGACTCTCCCTTTTGCACTTTGAATTTTTTCTCTCTCTATTGCAGTTTGTTTTCATATCCACATTTTCAGAGATTACAAGTAGATGAGTCCAGTTGGGGAAACTTGGTTTTGGTCTATATAATGGTTACATTCATCCCCTTTTATTGTTCATTTATATTAGTGTCTGGGCCCCTATGTGGTCCAGGTACAGCTGACATACCTTTACTAAAGGGTCACGTTTATGTGATTTTTTTTTCCCGTAGGTAACAGCAGTTCATTTCCACAGCCCAGCGTACTATCGGACATCCAGTTGATCGTGATACATCTTTTCGCGAAGGCCAGTGCTATTTTTATAAATGAGATTAGATATTTGGTCAAGTTGTCGCTTGTTTCCATGAAGATATTGCTCCAGGTCTCACGTGGAGGCCACTCCTGTGATCGTGGTTAATTTTTCTGTGCTTTCTTGCCAAAATGGCCTCACTTTCACGCACGACCACGTAGAAAAGTTTAATGAAGCTCATCATCCCATTGGTCTTCATTTTGGTTGAAGCACTGCATGCAGATTTTACAAAGCAGTCTGAAACCCTTTTTCCACGGGAATCCCAGTTCATTGGCCATGCAGTGTCTCAGGTTAGGAAGCCCTTGGTGCCATTTCCACTGGGACACAAGATTGCTTTTCCACTGAACACAACTCATCCCCGGGGAGCGGAGTGTTCTGCCTTCGACTGGAAACAGGTGATTCTCTGCTGTCTCTCTTCCACTGGTTTTACCATCAGGCCGACGTCGGCAAACGCCGAGGATATGAGTAGGGTTAGAGGTGGCGTGAAATGACATCGTTTGACACTGGCATTTGGACAGTGTCCCTTTTCCACTGGACCCTGTCCCAGTAAATTCCTGGGATTGGCCATGAGGGGCTGTACTTTTGAAGTTGAAACACTTTGCAGAGCAAAGTCTTGGAATTTAATTTCTTCAACTATGTACGCTATTCTGGCGCTCCATCCTGTAGGATGTAGATGGTTCCTTTCATAGCACCTGAATCAATTCCTGACTAATCACAGAGCACTTCTGGTGTAGGGATTGCTTCAAGTGGAATTTGAGTTTGAGAGCATTTTGAAAACCACAGGTCTAAGTTATAGGGAAAGGTTAAGCAAAATTTTTATTCTGCGGAGCATAAAAGGTTGAGGTTGGATTGGGTTGTGGTATTTAAAATTATTGGGGTATAGATTTGACGTGGGTTGAGAGAAAGGGGCAGAGGTTTCGAGGAAATGTGAGGGGGGGACTTTCACTCAGAGTGGTGGGTGTGTGGAATGGACTTGCAGATGAAGTGGAGGAGGCAGGCTCAATATTAGCTCTTAAGGAAAAGTTGGATATGTATTTGGACAGGAAAGGAATGGAGGGTCAAGGGGCGAGTGTAGGTCAATGGGATTAGGTAGGACAAAGTGTTCGGCGTGGACTCGAAGGGCAAAGTTGGCCTATTTCGATGCTGTAATAGTTAGAGAGGTAAAACGTGTATGTGAACATTTTGGGTCCAGTGACCATAGATTAGTTTCCAATCAATTATGGATAAGAGTGGGGTCTGCTGCAACAGCACCACTCAATCAATGCACCGGACACAGTTAATCAGGAAAGATGTTTATTCAGACTTGTTCCTCTCTTAGGTCTCTTGCCCACGACCTTACCAGAGAGAGGGGGATCTTTTTCTCTTCTATCCATCAGTGACTGGTGTCATCCTCTGTTCTGCTAATATTTCAAAACAGCACTGAGCCCACGTTAAATGTTCCACTTGAAACTCAAACATGTTACAGACTAAACCAAGCCAGTCATCTTTGCTAAAATTAATGATGAGGGAGAAAATGAAGGGAATAGAAAGCAAGGGAGTAACAGGGAGAGGATGCAGAAAATAATGCAGGCTGAATGAGAGGGGAAAGAAATCAGGCTTCAGATGATTAAGGAAGACGAGGCGAAAGAAGGAGACCCTAGGACACTGCCACCCTATGTTGAGAATGAGGACTCAAAAGATTCCTTGTGGGCAAGGCTATCTGCATGTGCTTCCCAGCAGCCACCGTGACCAGTCCTGCATCTCACTTGATTCAATAAAAGGTGGTTTCAGACTTGGCTCTGACGTAAACAATTTGCTCATTTTCAAACCAACTTTCCTCCCTCCGTCATTGACGGCCGTGACACTGTGCACGAGTGAGGAAGATGGGGTGAAAGATCTTGAACTGAAAGTTACCTGCAGTAATTGGAAAGCTGCCTTCCAGAGAGCTTCAATCATGTCAATGTTTCACCAGTTGTTGGACTTTACCAGCGATGAAACAGCGTCCCACTCCCACAGTGTTTCCTGTTACTAACTTGGACAGGAGTAAAAAAATGATTCACACAAAGAATTATAAACCAGGGGAAAGATATACTCTGAAAACAACAAGAAATGTTGTTCATATCCCACTGTGCTCCCGATAGAAGTCAAAATCCAATGGGCTTTATGAACTAAAACACAAATGGAACTTAACCCAAGATTATTCCCCCACCCCCCGTCCTATTAAATGTTGAATCCTGTTGTGTGAAGAAGGAGTTGCCTGGAATGTTAGCCCATCCCAGAAAGCTCACCAGACTTGGACTGCAGATCAACACTTAAGGATGACCAGCCGCAGCTTAATTTAATGCAATGCTTATTCCCCCACCCCCAGCAAAAATCTTCAGCATTGCTTCATTGAAACTGGTCTAATTCCAAATAAGATCAGCAATGTCTTTTGGACCGAGTACAAAAGAGAGAGAGCTGAGGTACCTTCGAAACCCAGAACCAAATACATGCAACATTCAGTGGCAGCTCTCCTTGCATCTAATCAAGCACTTTTGAGCCACTATGAACTGTTCCCCAAGAGAATTCATCCAACCATCCATGAGTGCATTCCTGTCAACTCGAAAGCCGAGAGGGGATTTGGTAGAGTATTTAAAATTACAAGAAGGATGGATAGAGTTGATGTGGATAGGCAATCCATTGCAAGTGGGAGAGATTGAAACAAGAGGTCTTGAGTTAAGAGGCAAAAGTTTTGAAGTAACGTGAGGGGGAACTTCTTGACTCAATGGTGGCTGAGTGGAGTGAGCTTCCGGGAGAAATAGTGAAAGCAGGGTCCATTTTGTCATTTAAGAGAAAATTGGAGGGGTGGGGAATGCAGAGAGGTGGTACTGGAGGAGAGTATTTAGTTCAGAGCAGACGAGAAGGGCCAAATGACCTGTTTCTGTGCTGTAATTGTTCTAGGGGTAAAATGTGTGGCAGTAACTTGGAAGCTCAACATGAACCTTCCGACTCCTAAAATCAAGAAATTTAAGATGTTAGATTTTATTTGAAAGGTTTGGTAAATTTTTAAAAATACTATCCAGATGTTTTTTTCTTTTTTTCTTTACATCAGGAAAAATTAAATTAAATGGTTCTTGCAGTCAAGAGCAAGAGAATTCCTCCAATCCAGCCCTTGCCCACAAACACCCCCCCCCCCCCCCCCATTCTGGGATCAACCCATCAGCAGCGTCCACTTCAGAGACAAACCTCAGGCACAAACATCCCAAAACCATCATCCCAAGACAAGGGGTTAATTTTTTTTAATCACTATGCATTCATTTGATGTTATTTCAAATAAAAAATTAGTTTTTAATGCATATGTGAAATTAAATAATTTAAAAAAAATAAGATGAATGAAGAATTATTTCAGGAATTATCAATCATCCACTACTCCCATTAACCCCAGACACCAGTACTGTATGAAAAACTAAACTGGCCAGATTGACTGATTAAACACAGCTAAAATTGGCCAAAAGGTGCTGATTCCATCATTGATTTAAATGCAAGAGACACTGAGGACTGCATTGGGACAGAGATGGTCCATGGACAGCCAATACGGATGCCTTGGGGAACAAAGCCCGCACTGCCAGTTGGGATGAATTAGATTATGACATAAGCAAATATTAGATACCCCCCCCCCCCAGAGAGACCCAGCCTTGATTTTCATTTTTTATATTGATAGAGAGATCCCAGACATCACCAAATGTACCGAGACCCCACCGCATGTTATCAGTTAAAGGCAACGTATTCCTCTCTAATGGAACTTTTACTACCTCTATTACAGGAAACATCCTCCCTGCCTCATTTGCCATTGGAACGTTAGGCCCGCTTGTCGTCACAAGGCCAGAAAACGCTTGAGTCAGAATACTGATCATCGTTTGAGGAGTGACGAAGGAATTTGTGAGCACGATAAGAATCCTGTTTCACTCTGGTCTGAGATTGGATGGTGAGTCCTCAGCTACACATCCCTGCAACACACTCTCCTTCGCCAACAACTGCCTCACACTCCTATTCACCCCACCAGCTCTGTGCATTCCCCCTCATTCACCTGCGATTTTCCCCCCCACAAACCCCTGTTAACCTGCCACCTCCACTGAAGAGTGGGTGAACACACAAACTCCTTACAGACGGGGCCAGATTTGATCCAGAGTCATTGACTTAACAGGACCATAACACCACCTGTGGCATAAATATTCCCAAACCAATGCTCTAGGGCACTGGGAGAGCAAACAGCTCAAATTCTGCATTTGAGAAGTTTGAACTGCTGCACAACCATCAGGATCAAAGAAAACCCTAGTTTGCTTAGTTTTCAGCTGTCATAGACCACAAAAGGCTTCCAAACCAAAATTCAAAAGACAAGCCCCACAAACAAACAAATCTCTCATAAAGCTCTAACACTCCCCTATCTAGAGGTATCATCTCCTCAAACATCTCAATGCCACAGGTGAGAAAACTGTTTTAACTCCCACTCCAAATTAAAAAGGTGCTATTCCCTTAATTGCAGCTCTCTTGAAGGGCGGAGATGGGCCTTGTTTAAAGGGCCAGCCACAATTTACTGAGATATTTCACACCTGAATTAATTGTCCTCCTGATTCCAGCTCAGGGTTTAAAACAGGAGAGTTTCCCCACTCTAGTCACTTGCAGGTTTCAGGCAGAGATGAGGTGATGCTGCCATCAGAGGAAGGTAGGAAGCCTGGTTTTACTGTGGCTGCTTTTTCTGGGGTGGTTCTTTGAGTTGTTGGGGTGAAAGGAATCCGGTGTTTGTGGGTAGTTTGCAAACTGGTGTTCCATGTGGTTCGTGGGTATTGAGCCAGAGAAATGTGTTGCTTTAATGTGTGTGGTTTACGGTGCCTGCAACTTTAGCTCTTTTCTTGGGATGATGGTTTTGGGATGTTTGTGCCTGAGGTTTGGCTCTGAAGTTGTCGGACTCTGGCTTTCCCTTACTCTTAATTTAGTCTGTATGTGGTCTGAGTCCAGCGTGTTCTTTGAATGAAGTGATAGGAGAAGGTATTCGGTTCAACAGTCAATTTATTACCCAGCACAAGAATAAAACTTAACAGAGCTCTGGGTCAGTCGTTAGTTCATAGGTCACCTGCACAGTGAGCTATTCCCCAAGACTGACCCCTATTGTCCAGTTGGCTCAGTTTATATAGATCAACCTTATCATACAGAACAAAAGTTGGCTTCCTTTGCTAGATCTTTTTGCATAAGGGTTATCACAAGTCATCTCCTGTTTTGCAGATATCTGGGGTGTAGCGCTCCCATCTTAATCCTCCAGGCCAGACTATCCTGTTGTTTTGATCAGAAATTAATTCATCACCAGATATTTCTAATCACCTTTCTGTTCCTGTCTGGCCAATTTCTGCTGTTCTCTTTAACACCTCCTCATGCCTTAATCTTCCTCCTAGACTGGTTTTCCATTCCCTTGGTTTCTTGCAGGCCATTCTTTGTTCTGGTCTGGCCTGTGTCTCCTGTGCTACTCACCACCTCCTTCAGTTGGAGCTTTCCTCCTAAATCGTTTTATGAATTTCCTCTCCCTGTATTTGGGAGCAGACAATTTTGCTCAGCCAACCTCGCTCCATGCTGTGATTGCCACTTAATCACATTCCTCTTTTTCCCTGAACCATGCAGTACATATCAACTTATTAATTAATCATTTCTTTCATAATGTTTTAACCCCTAGATTCCAACAAAGTGTAGGCTGCTGATGGTTTGATCCCAGAATTGGGGTGGGGAGGGGGGCGGGGGTGTTATTTGTGGGCAAGGGCTGGTTTGGAGGCTGCAGGGAATTCTTTTGCTCTTGACTGTAAGAAGCATTTCATTTAATTTTTACTGATGTAACCATCTTACCTTACGTGTGTGTAATATTGCACTATGTTACAGGACAGTCAGTCGAATATTGATCTTGGCATGTTTAACAGAAAATGACAGTGACCCAGGTTCAAATCTGTCCCTTGTGTCAGGATTTTCCCCCCATCACCTTTTACAAAATGGCAAGGTGAACAGGGGCATTTGTGTGGGTCAGGGTTTTTTTTTAAATTAATTTTTAAGAGTTAGTGAAATTCTTGTTAATTTTACAAGAATATAATTCAAATCCCGATACATGTGGCTGATTAATACAAATTGAGATCTACCCAGACCCACCCTCTCCACATCCCATATGAGGGACCAGAGATCTTTAACAGATGTTTTATTTAACCATAATATTGTGAATATTTCAAACTTCACTTCAACCCACCTTTAGGAAATGTGGGCTCCAAAGATAGAATGTTCATCTCGTGAACGATACATTATTTTCCTGTGGTGAACAGTTCCGAACCTCAGCCAGTTTGCAAGATATGGCCACGCACTTTCTAGCTGTACAATTTGCAGCAATTTAAACCTGGTAAATATTCAGTTTTAATTTAAATTTAATTCCTTAACATCTCTTTCTCATGGATCCTGTGGGAATTTTAAAAAAAAATACTTATTTCAACCAAGCTGCCCAACTTTAGGACATTGCCAAGTCAAATGCAGAAAAGTACAAATGACTTGTTAACATTTGAAACAAATCCGATTCCATGTATTTTCTTTTGAGGTGTCTGGTGAATAAAATTGTATTGAACCAGTCTATCTCATTTATAACGATCAGTCCATTTTCTATGTTCAAATCTCCATCCCATCTTTGCCTCAGTTTATGAATTCCTAATTTCTCAGCTTTTGCAGTCATTTCTACATTACTGAATAAATTTATATTCCCATGACCTGTTTCAGATGGTCAGGGCTTGTTATGACCTGTTACTGTTCTATCTGCCACTGTATTTTACATTTTGCATATCCTCTTCCTAAAGACAAGGAAAGGACTTCTTGTTGGTCATCTAATCTCATGTACCAGTTAGGGTTAGGTAACACAAAAAAATCAACAGGAGTCTGGAAGAGTTGCTCACAGTTCTTGTTAGTAATCATTCTATGCCTGCCTGATTTCTGGTTTCCAATTTACCCAAATGTCTGAATTTCATAGCAGTCTTAAATTCTTCACTTCAAAGCAGAAACAATACCATTCAGGGTCTGAGTGGTGCTGGGGGCTTATTGCAGCCTTTGGATCAGGTCTAAAAATTTGCACCATTGTTTTGAAGATCAGGCAGGCATTTGGATATGTATGGCTCAGTAGAGGAGGTGAGAATTGATCCCTGTCTGGAATGTGCTTTTTAACTCTCTTTCCCAGCTTTCTGGCAAAGTCTGTGTGATGGTTTCTTCATCATAATTCCCAGAAGAAGATATTCTACAGCTAATATTCCACACACTTCACCAAATGAGGCTAGTTGTGGGAAAAAGAAGTTCCTGTCTGTGTGGATGGACAGTTTAAGGGTGAAAAAATGACCTGATGTCCACATATAGTAACTCAACCAAATTCTGTAAGGACACAAATGCTGGAGAAGCTCATCTGATCAAGCAGTGAACCTTGAAAGAGTACAGATACTCGTAGCCCTGTTAAAAGGCACAAGCCTGAAACACTGGTTGTGTATCTTTTTTTAAACTTTATTTATGAACATATAAAATACATAGTAAACAAAATAAACCAACCTCCCAAAAAAAACTATATTCCATCCCCCCTCCCCATAATTACCCCCCCCCAAACTCCCTCGACTGAGGGAGAGAAAAATCATATCAATTCGTTGCGGCAGAATGAAAACACCAAACCTAATTTTCCACGTCATCGCAATGCATTTACTGGCCACTGCTAATACTAACTGAATAAACTCAATTTGAGGTTTATCCATTCTTAATCCCGTTGATCAAGTTGTAATATACCGCATTAGAAAAAGCAGTGGATCGAACATAAAAAGAGTTTCTTTAAAGTAGTTTCAAATAAATCCTCAGAGGCTTAACTTTATCACACAACCAGACAGACAAAAAAAAGTATTAATTTGAATCCCACAATGAAAACATTAGTCTGAATGACTAAATCCTTATCTTTTTTTCCTGGAGTTAAATACAACTGATGTAAAAAAAAATTATAATTCACCCAATTATATCGCACATTCATCAATTTAATCCACCATCTTCACACATAGTAAGTAGTCCGTTCTTCTTGGGTTAATTCTAAAGAAGAATCTCCCATTTAATCTAAAGTTGGTTTAGCCATTTTCTGTTGTCACAAACATTTCTGAAATAGATCCCTTTTTTTGCCCCATTTACAATTTTCAATTTTAGTTAACTTGGGTATCTTCAATTCCCGCCCAAATCCACCTGTGACAGCACTTGCATGGAATGACACCCGTTTACCATGTCGCTCTGTTCAACCTCACTCCTCAGTGCCCGACCGTTCACCGTGTCTATCTTTTCTTGGTTTGCCCTTCAAAATGTGACACCTCACACTTGTCTGCATTAAATTCCATCTGCCCTTTCTCCAGCTGGTCCAGATCGTTCTGCAAGCTTTCCTGGTTGTCCACAACTCCACCGTTCTTGGTGTCACCTGCAAACTTGCTAATCCAATTCACCACATTATTGTTCCAGCACCTATCCCTGAGGCACATCTCTCATCACAGGCCTCCAGTCTGAAGAGCAATTGGTCTCACCAACTCACTGGCTTCTCCTGCACAGCCGTTGTTTCACATCCAAAATACAGAGGACATATGGATGGATGTTAAAATTCTCAAAGGTACATTAGTTAAAATGGTGTCAAATCACAAGGAACAGAAGTTGGCCATTCAGCCCACTGTGTCTGCTATCCCCTGATCTAAACAGTTCTCGCCTCTCATTCCAAGTTATGGCTTTTTCCCCTGATCCCTTGATACCCTGACTCATTAAACATCTATTAATTCCGCCCCCCCCCCACCACTTAAACTCCCTCAACAATCCAGCAACAAATTCCATGACCTTCTGGTGAAATAAATTTCTCATCTGCTTTAAATAGGTACCTTCCAATTCTAAGACAATGTCTTTTTATCCAAAGGAAACATTATTCACATCTACTGTCCAATCCTTTCAGCATTGGAAAGGTTTCTGAAATCTCCTCTCCTTCTTCTATACTCCAATGAAGAGTGGAGATATATCATCCTGGTAAATCTCTGCTCTCTCTCCAACATCAGCACATCCTTTTTAAGATAAACTTCGCAGTTCTCCAAATGAGGTCTCTCCCATGCCCCATCAACACCTCCCTACCCTAGAAACAAAGGCCAACATAGAATTTGCTTTCTTTTCCTGCCGATCCAACCTGGTGGTTACCCACTCACTATGTTTTCCTGAACGAGAACCCCCCAAGTCCCTTGACACTTGAAATAATTACATGTAATTTCTGTAACAAATTTGAAATTTTTGGAAAGATTAGGGAATCCTATTTATAAACTGTAGGAATTAAGTTGTAATCGCCCAACTGAACCTTCAAACTCCTAAAATCAAGAAAATTTGTTAGATTTTATTTGATAGTTTTTTAGTAATTTTTTTATAAATACTTTCCAGATGTTATCTATCTTTTCTATTGGGTTGTTGGGCAGGGGGAATTTAAAAAAATACTATGTATTAATTTTTCATTATCTTTGAATGAGAAATTTACGTACGCATTTAATGCATGTGAAATTAAAATTTTCAAAGAGAAGCTTAACATAACGTAATACATTTGGCTTATTTTCAAGAGTTGTGGAGAGTGAGGAGGGTTTTCATGGATTACAAAAGGATTTGGACTATTTGGAAAGATGGCAGATGGAGTTTAATGTAGGTAAGTGTGAGGTGCTTTATGTTGGGAAGAATAACCAAGATGTATGCATTGAAGGGGAGGGCATTGAGGAACAGAGGGATCTTGGAGGAATGGTTCAATAGACAATAAGAGCTGGAGTAGGCCCTTCGGCCTGTCGAGCCAGCACCGCCATTTTACAGATCATGGCTGATCACTACTATCAGTACCCCTTTCCAGCCTTATCCCCATAAACCTTAACTCCTTTGCCCACTAGAGTCTTATCTAACTCTCTTTTGAACATAATCAGCGAATCTGCCTCTACCACCCTCTGTGGCAGAGCATTCCACAGATTCACACTTCTCTGGGTAAAAAAATGTTTTCTCATCTCCGTCCTAAAGGGCCTACCCTGTATTCTTAAACTATGCCCTCTAGTCCTCGTCTCCCCCATCACTGGGAACAAGTAATCCGACTTCACCCTATCTGTGCCCCTGATAATTTTGTATACCTCAATCATGTCCCCCCTCATCCTTCTAAACTCCATCGGATACAAGTCCAGTTTTTCTAGCCTTTCAGCATATGTCAACCCCGCCATCCCTGGAACTAACCTTGTAAATCTGCTCTGCACATCCTCTATAGCTAGTATGTCCTTCCTCAAAATTGGAGACAAGAACTGGACACAATACTCCAGGTGGGGTCTCACCAGGGCCCTGCAGAACTGCAGAAGGGCATCTCTGTTCCTATACTCCAATTCCCTCTTTATGAAAGCCAACATACCATTTGCCGCCTTCACAGCTTTCTGAACGTGCACGTTAGCCTTCAGTGACCGGTGAACAAGTACACCCAGATCCATTTGCTCCTTCCCATTCCCTAGCCTGTCTCCATTTAAATAATACTCAGCTTTGCTATTATTGCCCCCAAAATGGATAACCTCACATTTGCTCACATTGAACGTCATCTTCCATTCAGCAGCCCACACCCCCAACCTGTCCAAGTCCCTCTGCATTTTCCTGACATCCTCCTCACACCCCACACCGCCACCCAGTTTAGTGTCATCTGCAAATCTGCTCATGTTATTAATAATCCCCTCATCCAAATCATTTACATAAATTACAAACAACTGAGGACCCAATACCGATCCCTGCGGCACTCCACTCGTCACATGCTGCCATCCTGAAAAATACCCGCTTACTCCAACCCTTTGTTTCCTATTTCTTAACCAATTTCCTATCCATGTCAGCACCTTACCTCCAATACCATGCTCCCTGATCTTGCCCACTAGTCTCCCGTGCGGTACCTTATCAAAGGCCTTCTGGAAGTCCAAATACACCACATCCACTGGCTCTCCCAAGTCCACCCTCTTTGTCACATCCTCGAAAAATTCTAGAAGGTTAGTCAAGCATCACTTACCCGTAAGGAATCCATGCTGACTAGCCCTTATACTATTATTTCTGCCTAAGTGTTCTGCTATTACTCCTTTTATGATAGATTCCAATATCTTCCCCACCACCGACGTCAGGCTGACCGGTCTATAATTTCCCGTTTTCTCCCTCCCTCCCTTCTTAAAAATCGGCACCACATCAGCCACTCTCCAATCCTCAGGGACCTCCCCCGAATCTATGGAACTTTGGAAAATGTCGACCAGTGCCTCCACAATTTCCATAGCAACTTCTGGGATGCAGCCCATCAGGCCCTGGGGATTTATCAGCCCTCAGTCCCAACAATTTACTCACAACCTCCTCCTTCTAGATCCGGATATCCATTAGATCCCCTACTTCCCCAGGAAAGATCCCCAAGTCTCTTGACTTATATCCTCCTTGGTGAAGACAGATGCAAAGTATTTGTTAAATTCCTCAGCCAACTCCTTGTTTCCGGTAATAATTCCACCTTTTTCCATTCTTAATGGACCAATTGTAGACAGAACCAATTTCTTCCTCTTCACATATTTAAAAAAGCTTTTGCTATCCTCCATTATATTATTTGCTAATTTCCTCTCATACTTCATTTTCCCCTCTCTTATGACTGCTCTTTGAAGGTTTCCCAATCCTCTAACTTCCCACTCCGCTTCGCTATCTTATACTTACTCCCTTTGGATTTGATAGTGCACTTGATTTCATTAGTTAGCCACGGCTGCCATTTGCATCTCCTAGAGCCTTTCCTCCACTTTGGAATAAATTTGTCTTGAATCCTGTAAAAAAAAATGTCCAAAAATACCTGCCATTTTCCCCAGTTGTCCTCCCAGTTAGTGTATCTTTCCATTTTATTTTGGCTAGCTCCTCCCTCATAGCTGCATAATCCCCTTTATTTAACTGCAGTACAGATGCTTCCGACTTCCTTTCCTTTTCCCTTTCTAATTGCAGCTCAAAAGTAACCATACCATGGTCACTATTCCCTATGGCTCCCCTACATCGAGGTCACTTATTAACTCTGCGTCGCTGCACAGCACCAAGTCCAGAATCGACTTCCCCCTGGTATGTTCCTCCACTAGCTGCTCCAAGAAAGTATCTCGTAGACATTCAATAAACTCACTCTCTTGTGTTCCTGCCCCCGTTTGATTATCCCAGTCCACCTTCATGTTGAAGTCCCCCATAACTACCGTATTGCTACCACTTTGACATGCCACTCTTAATTCCTGATTTATACTGCCACCGATATCTGAGCTACTTTTCGGAGGCCTGTAAATGACCCCATTATGGTCCTCATGCCTTTACAATTTCTTAATTCTATCCAAACAGACTCTACCCACGTGTTTCAATGTCTTTCCTTTCAAACGCCTGAATTTCATTTCTTACTAACAGAGCTACCCCACCCCCTCTTCCCAACTTTCTGTCTTTTCTTTTGGACGTGTACCCGGGAACATTGATTTCCCAATCCATTCGTGGGAATTCGGTCGTGTCCACAGGAAAAAGGGAATCTCAGGGTTGGATGTGATGTCGTGTATGTTCTCTGCCAATCAATGGGAAATCTCCAAATCTTCAATCTTGGTGCAAGAGCCCACGAGGTACAAACCAACCATCTCCTGTCCAAGCTGCAGATTGCAAGGGCTGTAAAGTGCTGCCTCCGCCTGTTCACACCGAGTACTGCATGCATGAAGCTTGGGAGAGAGAGAGAGAGAGAGAGAGGTATAATACCACCACCTGGTGTCCGGACTCGCGAACTACAGGATACATGATTTTTATTTTTCATGGGAATGTTGGAGAATGAGAGGAGACTTGATTAAGGTTAACAAAATAGAGCAAGATGGATTATATGGAGCTCCAATGAACAGGGAGGTCTCACCTGTGAAGGAGCAAGTGTGAGATCTCCCAGTTCATTCTTGCTCGGGCAGTGGTGGCCAATTCAAGACAGCTCCAATTAGGGGAAGAGAATATGCTGTTTCAGGTCATGGGTTTGAAACGGTTTCCCCAGTTGTGCCATTCAGACTCAAGATGCTTGCAGACAGGAAGGAAACCTAGTTTTATTGTGGAGAATTGCTTGTTTTTTGGGGTGAAGGTTGTTTGTGGTCTGAGATTCCTAAATATTTTACAATGGAAGCAGCACTTTTCCTTGTGCCTGATTGCTACATAGCGGGTAAAATGTCTCAAATCTATCACTCAGCCAGTACTTTTGGTCATTGATTTGGAGAGAGAGTGATGGCTTGGCAATATTTATAGCATGGTGAGTCCAAAGCTCTCAAAGTGACAGTGTGGAAGGAGTTTGTCTGTTCTTTGTGTTTTCTGCCACCCTTGAGAACTTAAAAAGTGTCCGTGAATTGTGGTATTGGTGAGACACAAGCTTGTTTTGCCCTCTTTTTGTTCTGTATGTCTATAAAGTTTCAGTTTAGGGATAAAATGTCCAGACACTGTTCTGTTCAAAAGTCTAGTAACCAAATCAGATTCTCCCGAGTTCTTGTCATGGATATGCATCAAGAAGCCTGTTTAGCAGCAGTCGTGTTGCATTAGAGGTGCACATACAATTTTCAAAAATAATGAGTTTGAAACCAGAAAAAGATCAGGTCGTGCCCAAAGGTTCATCTGTGCTGTTGAATTGAATTGATGCCCCCAGGTCCAGAATGTGCACTTCCACCCCATGGTCTTGAGCTTCCCAAATCGCCAATGAACTTACGGCCCCCTTGAGCTGTGGAGTGTGGGAGGAAATCCACACAGACACCGAGAGGATGTAGAAACTTCTTGCAGTCAGTGCTGACTTGATCCTGGGGTGACTCGTGCTGGAGAGGTGGGACAACTGTCCTGCCTTCACCTTATGATGGCTGATTTTTGTCTGTTGGTGGATGGACGTCTGACATGATATTCCCTTGGCCTTGAGGGAAAGAAGAGTAGAAATTGCAAGGGCTCTGACAGAAATATTTAAAACCTGTTTATCCACGGGTGAGGTGCCAGAGGAATGGATGTAATCTAATGTTCCTTTGTTGAAAAACGGCTTCAAAAGCCAACCAGGTGAGCCTGACAGTGATAGGTTAATTATTGGAGGGTAATCAGAGAGTACCTCGAAAAGAATCTGTTCAAATAGCTGGCCTTGATCAACCATAGCATAGAATACAGGAGTCGGGCAGTGAGGTTGAGACTAGACAAGATATTGGTGAGGCCCTGTTGAGAGTACTGTGTGCAGTTCTGGTCACCAAATGAGAGGAAAGCTATCAACAAAGTAGAGAGGGTGCAGAGAAGATTTAAGTCAATGTTACCTGGATATCAGCAACTGGATTACAAAGAAAGATTGAGCAAATGAAGTCTTTATTCTTTGGATTGTAGATGGTTGAGAGGGGATTTGATCGAGGTCTTTAAAATTACTAGGAGGATAGAACGAGTTGATGTGGATAGAC
Organism: Narcine bancroftii; assembly: GCF_036971445.1. NCBI lineage: Eukaryota > Metazoa > Chordata > Chondrichthyes > Torpediniformes > Narcinidae > Narcine > Narcine bancroftii. The sequence goes on along the minus strand of NW_027211804.1, from coordinate 1,000,617 downwards.
TTTTTTCATTGCGGGAGCAGAGATTGAAACAGGAGGTAAAAGTTTGGAAGTAACATGAGGGGGAACTTCTTTACTCAGAGTGGTGGCTGAGTGGAGTGAGCTTCCGGGAGAAATAGTGGCGGCAGGGTCCATTTTGTCATTTCAGGGAAAATTGGAGGGGTGGGGAATGCAGAGAGGTGGTACGAGAGGAGAGTATTTAGTTCAGTGCAGACAAGAAGGGCCAAGTGACCTGTTTCTGTGCTGTAATTGTTATAGGGTTAAAATGTGTGGCAGTAACTTGGAAGTCCGATGCGTATTTGCGAATGAGTCGATGGCCACACTGAAATCGGCCGTTGATTCCCACTTGAAATAATTACATCGAATTCACGGAACAAATTTGAATTTCTCTTTTGAAGATTTGGGATGTGTATTTACCAATTGTCGGAATTAAGTGTTAACCACCCAACACGAACTTTCTGACTCCTAAAACCAAGAAAACCAAGATTTTATTTGAGAGTTTTGGTCAATTTTTATAAATACTATCTAGATGTTTTCTCTCTTTATTGTTTTCTATTGGGCAGCTGTGGGAGGGGTTACTTTTGAAATCACTATGCATTAATTTTATCTTATTTTCAAGTAAGAAATTTAAGTTTTTTAATGCATATGTTAAATTAAATGTAAAAACGTTACAAATAAGATGAATGAAGAATTGTTTCAGGAACTGGCGATCTTCCACGAGTGCCGTGAACCCCAGGAAGCAGGAATGTGTGAACGAAACACAAAACTGGCCAGAAGAACTGAGGAAACACAGCTAAAAGTGTCCAAAAAGGTGCTGATGCCATCTTGATTTTAATGCAGGTGACACCGAGGAATGCGTTGGGGCAGAGATGGTCTATGGGCAGCCAATACAGACGCCTTGGGTAACAAAGCCCGCACCACCAGTAGGGATGGATAATGGTGGGTAATGAATAAGCATATATTAGAGACACCGAGAGAGAGCGACACACACATACCCAGACAGACAGACACACACACACACACAGACACAGAGAGACAGATACAGACACACAGAGAAACACACAGAGACAGAGAGAGAAACACTGACAGCGAGAAAGAGACAGACAGAGACACACACAGACAGAGACACACACACACAGACACAGAGAGACAGATACACAGACACAGAGAGACAGATACACACACACAGACACACAGAGAAACACACACAGACAGAGATAGAGACACTCTCAGCGAGAGAGAGACAGACAGAGACACCCACAGAGACACACACAGACAGACACAGACAGACAGATAGAGAGACACACACACAGACAGAGAGAGACACACACACGACACAAAGAGACAGACACACACACAGCCAGAGACAGAGACAAACACACAACACAGAGAGACAGACACAAACACAGATACATACACACAGACATAGATAGAGAGAGACACACACAGAGATATAGACACACAGAGACACACAGATATAGAGACACACACAGAGACACAGACAGAGAGACTCATAGACAGCGACACAGAGAGAGAGAAACACACACAAACAGACGGAGAGAGACACAAACAGACACAGAGACACACACATACAGACACAGAGAGACACACATTGTGACACAGGGAGAGAGACACACACAGACAGTGACACACAAAGAGATACAGACAGTGACACACAAAGAGACACAGACAGTGACACACAAAGAGACACAGACAGTGACACACAAAGAGACAGACAGAGACACACAAACAGACACAGAGAGACACACACAGACACAGAGAGACACACAGACACAGAGAATCACACAGTCACAGATACACACACAGACCGATAGACAGACAGAGAGGGAGAGACACACACGGAGACACATACAGACACAGAGAATCACACACAGACACAGAGAGACACACAGAGACATAGAGAGAAACACACAGACGTAGTGACACACGCACACAGACAGACAGAGACCCCTTGGTTGTGCCCTTCACCTTCGCACTTAACTCCCTCATCTCTCCTGGCAGGATCTCATCACCTTTCCTACCCGTGGACCATGACATCTGTCTGCTCATCCTCCTTCCTGAGAATGGTGTGCACTCTACCCTAGAAACCCCACAGCAAAGAAAAGGGACCCTTCGGCCCTTCTCGTCCATGGTGAAATATCATTCTGCCAGTCTCATCGACCTGCACCCAGTCCCTAACCCTCCTGACTTCCCACATCCATGGATCTCTGCAATTGATTCTTAAAACGTAAGAGTTTGAATGTTAAATGGTACACCATTGAGGAGTGTTGTCAAACAAAGGGATTGAGGAACTGTGGTACAGAACTGCCCAAAAGTGGAGTCCCATGTGGAGATGGGGGGGTGGGGGTGGGGGGAGTGAAGAAAGCTTCTGGTATTTTGGCCTTCAGAAATGAGAAGATTGAGTGCAGGAGGTGGGAGGCCACGAGGAAGTTGGACGAGGCATGGGTGAGGCCAACTTGGGAACATTGTGTGCCGTTTGGGTGGCCGGAGGAGAGGAAGGATAGGAATGAGACAGCGCGTCGAGGAGAGGGACAAGAAGGGGTTGGCTTTCGGGGTTTGAGTTCCAGGGGAAGGTTGGACAGGCTGGGACTTTATTCCCTGGAGCGTAGAAGATTGAGGAAGATTTGAAAATTGTGAGGGGGGACGGATCGTGTCCATGGGGACAGGCTGTTTCCAAGGAGAGTGGGAGAGATTCAAAGAGGAGGACATGGATTGAGATTGAAGGGGGATTTTCTTCCCTCAGAGGGGGGTGGGAGCGTGGAATGAGCTTTGGGCCAAGGTGGTGGAGGTGGGATGGACTGGACTCTTGGGGGGGAATGTGGGGCAGGTCCTGGTGTGGAAATGTGCAGCCTGAAGGGGAGATGGACTGGAGGCCCGAGGCAGCTCTCGGCCCCTTCCCCAGTGGGACTGGGCTGGCGAAGAGATCCCGTGGAGGGTTGGCTCAAGCTCTCGCGAGAGCGACCCCTGGGGGCCGCCATGTTGTTGATCTTTCCCGCCTTCGGAGCAGTTGGTCGCGAGCGGGAGAGGTTCGTGTCGGAGTTTCCACGGGTCGCCCTTTGGGTCTTGGGCGGACGGAGCTCGGAGGGGAACGGGCGGGGAGATGGTTGTGAGTTGGGGCCGGGGAACCGTGAGGGAGTTTGTGTCGGGGTGACATTAGGGTGTGTGGTAGTCGGGGCGCGCGAGGCTGAGGGGGGGGTCGGGGGCGGCGAGGTGGAGGGGGGTCGGGGGTCGCGAGGCTGAATGGGGGTCGGGGGCCGCGAGGCTGAGGTGGGGGGGCGGGGCCCGCGAGGCTGAAGGGGGGGGTCGGGTCCCGCGAGGCTGAAGTGGGGTCAGGTCCCGCGAGGATGAGGGAGGTCAGAGGCCGCGAGGCTGAGGGGGGTCGGGGCCCGCGAGGCTGAGGGGGGTCGGGGTCCGCGAGGCTGAGGGGGGGGTTGGGGGCCGCGAGGCTGAAGTGTGGTCGGGGGCCGCGAGGCTGAGGTGGGGGGGCGTGGGCGGCGAGGCTGAGGGGGGACGGGGCCTGCGAGGCTGAGGGGGGGTAGGGGGCCGCGAGGCTGAAGGGGGGTCGGGGGCCGGGAGGCTGAGGGGGGGCGGGTCCCGCGAGGCTGAGGGGGGGCGGGTCCCGCGAGGCTGAGGGGGGGGGCGGGTCCCGCGAGGCTGAGGGGGGGGGGCGGGTCCCGCGAGGCTGAAGGGGGGCGGGTCCCGCGAGGCTGAAGGGGGGGGCGGGTCCCGCGAGGCTGAAGGGGGGCGGGTCCCGCGAGGCTGAAGGGGGGCGGGTCCCGCGAGGCTGAAGGGGGGCGGGTCCCGCGAGGCTGAAGGGGGGCGGGTCCCGCGAGGCTGAAGGGGGGGCGGGTCCCGCGAGGCTGAAGGGGGGCGGGTCCCGCGAGGCTGAAGGGGGGCGGGTCCCGCGAGGCTGAAGGGGGGCGGGTCCCGCGAGGCTGAAGGGGGGCGGGTCCCGCGAGGCTGAAGGGGGGGCGGGTCCCGCGAGGCTGAAGGGGGGCGGGTCCCGCGAGGCTGAAGGGGGGCGGGTCCCGCGAGGCTGAAGGGGGGCGGGTCCCGCGAGGCTGAAGGGGGGCGGGTCCCGCGAGGCTGAAGGGGGGCGGGTCCCGCGAGGCTGAAGGGGGGCGGGTCCCGCGAGGCTGAAGGGGGCGGGTCCCGCGAGGCTGAAGGGGGGCGGGTCCCGCGAGGCTGAAGGGGGGCGGGTCCCGCGAGGCTGAAGGGGGGCGGGTCCCGCGAGGCTGAAGGGGGGCGGGTCCCGCGAGGCTGAAGGGGGGCGGGTCCCGCGAGGCTGAAGGGGGGCGGGTCCCGCGAGGCTGAAGGGGGGCGGGTCCCGCGAGGCTGAAGGGGGGCGGGTCCCGCGAGGCTGAAGGGGGGCGGGTCCCGCGAGGCTGAAGGGGGGCGGGTCCCGCGAGGCTGAAGGGGGGCGGGTCCCGCGAGGCTGAAGGGGGGCGGGTCCCGCGAGGCTGAAGGGGGGCGGGTCCCGCGAGGCTGAAGGGGGGCGGGTCCCGCGAGGCTGAAGGGGGGCGGGTCCCGCGAGGCTGAAGGGGGGCGGGTCCCGCGAGGCTGAAGGGGGGCGGGTCCCGCGAGGCTGAAGGGGGGCGGGTCCCGCGAGGCTGAAGGGGGGCGGGTCCCGCGAGGCTGAAGGGGGGCGGGTCCCGCGAGGCTGAAGGGGGGGCGGGTCCCGCGAGGCTGAAGGGGGGCGGGTCCCGCGAGGCTGAAGGGGGGCGGGTCCCGCGAGGCTGAAGGGGGGCGGGTCCCGCGAGGCTGAAGGGGGGCGGGTCCCGCGAGGCTGAAGGGGGGCGGGTCCCGCGAGGCTGAAGTGGGGTCGGGTCCCGCGAGGCTGAAGTGGGGTCGGGTCCCGCGAGGCTGAAGTGGGGTCGGGGCCCGCGAGGATGAGGGGGGTCGGGGCCCGCGAGGATGAGGGGGGTCGGGGCCCGCGAGGCTGAGGGGGGTCGGGGTCCGCGAGGCTGAGGGGGGGGTCGGGGGCCGCGAGGCTGAAGGGTGGTCGGGGGCGGCGAGGCTGAAGGGTGGTCGGGGGCGGCGAGGCTGAGGTGGGGGGGCGGGTGCGGCGAGGCTGAGGGGGGGTAGGGGGCGGCGAGGCTGAGGGGGGGTCGGGGCCCGCGAGCCTGAGGGGGGGGTTCGGGGCCCGCGAGCCTGAGGTGGGGGGGGCGGGGGCCGCGAGGCTGAGGGGGGATGGGGACCGGGACCCAGAAGGCTGAGGGGGGACGGGGACAGGGACCCAGATGGCTGAGGGGGGACGGGGTCGGAGACCCAGAAGGCTGAGGGGGTACGGGGTCGGAGACCCAGAAGTCTGAGGGGGTACGGGGTCAGAGACCCAAAAGGCTGAGCGGGGACGGGAACCGGGTCCCAGAAGGCTGAGGAGGTACGGGGTCGGAGACCCAGAAGGCTGAGGGGATACGGGGTCGGAGACCCAAAAGGCTGAGCGGGGACGGGAACCGGGTCCCAGAAGGCTGAGGAGGGAAGGGAACGGGGATCCAGAAGGCTGAGGGGGGACGGGGACCCAGAAGGCTGAGGGGGGACTGGGACCCAGAAGGCTGAGGAGGGACGTGGACGGGCACCCAGAAGGCTGAGGGGGGACGGGGACCCAGAAGGCTGAGGGGGGACGGGGACCGGTACCCAGAAGGCTGAGGGGGAACGGGGACCGGGACCCAGAAGGCTGAGGGCGGACGGGGACCGGGACCCAGAAGGCTGAGGGCGGACGGGGACCGGGACCCAGAAGGCTGAGGAGGGACGGGGAGCCAGAAGGCTGAGGGGGGACGGGGACGGGGACCCAGAAGGCTGAGGAGGGACGGGGATGGGGACCCAGAAGGCTAAGGGGGGACGGGGACCCTGAAGGCTGAGGAGGGACGGGGACCCAGAAGGCTGAGGGGGGACGGGGACCCAGAAGGCTGAGGGGGGACGGGGACACAGAAGGCTGAGGGGGGATGGGGACCCAGAAGGCTGAGGGGGGATGGGGACCCAGAAGGCTCGGGGGGACGGGGACCCAGAAGGCTCAGGGGGGACGGGGACCCAGAAGGCTCAGGGGGGACGGGGACCCAGAAGGCTCAGGGGGGACGGGGACCCAGAAGGCTCAGGGGGGTCGGGGACCCAAAAGGCTGAGGGGGGACGGGTCTGGGACCCAGAAGGCTAAGGGGGGACGGGGACCCAGAATGCTGAGGTGGGACGGGTCTGGGTCCCAGAAGGCTGAGTGGGGACGGGAACAGGGACCCACAAGGCTGCGGATGCCTGGAGCGCATGGCCGGGCAGGATAGTGGAGTCTGGAATAATAGGGACCTTTAACATTTAGACAGGCACATTGATGCGAGAAAAATAGTGTTTTACGGGTGTGAGGGGGGAAAGGTTCAGTTTGTAGAAGGCTTGAGCTATTGTCTTGGACACCGCCCTGGACATCTCAGGTAAAAACCCTCCACCATTGAGAACATTTGCAGGGAACGCTGCTGTCAGAGAGCAGCAGCAATCAAGGATCCACATCACCCGCCTCTGTTCTCACTGCTCCCATCAGGGAAGAGGTATAGCCAGGTTCAGGAACAGCTGCTACCCCTTCACCACGAGACTCAACACACATTCAGGGACTCATTTAAAGACTCTCCCTTTTGCACTTTGAATTTTTTTCTCTCTGTTGCAGTTTGTTTTCATATCCACATTTTCAGAGATTACAAGTCGATGAGTCCAGTTGGGGAAACTTGGTTTTGGTCTATATAATGGTTACTTTCATCCCCTTTTATTGTTCATTTGTATTAGTGTCTGGGCCCCTATGTGGTCCAGGTGCAGCTGACAGACCTTTACCAAAGGGTCACGTTTATGTGATTTTTTTTTTTCCGTAGGTAACTGCAGTTCGTTTCCACAGCCCAACATGCTATCGGACATCCAGTTGATCGTGATACATCTCTTCGCGAAGGCCAGTGCTATTTTTATAAATGAGATTAGATATTTGGTCAAGTTGTCGCTTGTTTCAATGAAGAGATTGTCAGGTCTCACGTGGAGGTCACTGCTGTGATCGTGGTTAATTTTTCTGCGCTTTCTTGCCAAAATGGCCTCACTTTCACGCACGACAACGTAGAAAAGTTTAATGAAGCTCATCATCCCATTGGCCTTCATAACTATCTTATCAACCTGAGCGGCAACCTTTTTTTTTTTTTTTTTTTTTAATTTTTTTATTTCTCACACCATAAATCACATTAGCCATGATATACACTATTTCTTTTCACACATATACAGTGACTTTTTCTCCCCCCCCCCCTTTCCTCCCAAACCATCCCCCCACCCCCCCCCTCTCATCCATTTTAGGTATACAATCTAGGTTGCATTAAGCCAGTCAGACAATGTTGTCATTCAACAAAATTACACCAGAAATTCTACTGAGTCCATTCTTTTCTTTCCTTCTCCTTCCATCAACTTAGGTAATGTTTGTCCCCGGTAGGTTTTCGCTATTGTATTTAATGTAAGGCTCCTATACTTGTTCGAATATTTCAATATTATTTCTTAACCAATATGTTATTTTTTCTAATGGAATACATTTATTCATTTAAATTTGGTAGTTTCTTCCTTTTAATTTGGTTATGTGTTCCATTAATATTTAAAGACATATAGTTCAGCGTAGCCCTTTTATATTTTGTTTATCTTCTCTTTCCGTTTTTCCATCATTACCTTTCCTCCTTTTCCATTTCTGTTTTCTTATTTTCAACTCTTTATAAGACAACATTCCTACAACATCTAACATTTTCCTTATTCTCCTATTTCTATCTTATTTATCCCCAATCTCCCCTTCACCTCCTGAGTTGTCCTTTATCCCTTGTCGGACAACCACATCTCCCCTCTCCATTTGGATTTGCGAATCCACTCGCAAGCGTCAACTGATTTTGCAGTGACCGCTATTTCCCCCCACCCCGCCTCCCCCAGAAAAGATTTCACTTTTCATATGTCACAAAGGTCCCTCTTTTAATTCCCTCCTTATTCTCTCTATTCCATTACCTTCCCTTATTAATTCTTGTCTATACTATCTATATTTTCCTCTAAGTACAGATACATTCATGTATGCTCATTGTCTCTATTCACTCTTATACCTCTTTACCTGCATACATATCAATCGTGATCATTTTTACTCTCATTACCCGTCTTCATCCCTCAGTCTATTTTTGTCTTTACCCACATACATATCAGTCGTGATCATTTTAACTCTCATTACCCGTCTTCCTCCCTCAGTCTATTTTTGTAATTGTTCTGCAAATTTTCGTGCTTCTTCTGGATCCGAGAATAGTCTGTTTTGTTGTCCTGGAATAAATATTTTCAATACCGCTGGATGCTTTAGTATAAATTTATACCCTTTCTTCCATAAAATCGCCTTTGCTGTATTGAACTCTTTTCTCTTCTTTAGGAGTTCAAAACTTATATCTGGATAAATGAAGATTTTTTGCCCTTTATACTCCAGTGGTTTGTTGCCCTCTCTTACTTTTTCCATTGTCTTCTCCAGTACCTTTTCTCTTGTAGTATATCTGAGGAATTTTACTACAATAGATCTTGGTTTTTGTTGTGGTTGTGGTTTAGAGGCCAATACTCTATGTGCCCTTTCTATTTCCATTTCATGCTGTAGTTCTGGACATCCTAGGGTCTTAGGGATCCACTCTTTTATAAACTCGTTCATATTCTTGCCTTCTTCATCTTCCTTAAGGCCCACTATCTTTATGTTATTTCTTCTGTTATGGTTTTCCATTGTATCTATTTTTTGAGCTAGTAGTTCTTGTGTCTCTTTAGTTTTTTTATTAGATTTCTCCAATTTCTTTTTTAAGTCTTCTACCTCCATTTCTGCTGCTACTGCCCGCTCTTCCATCTTGTCCATTTTTTTTCCCATTTCTGTTAAGGTCATCTCCATTTTAATTATTTTCTCCTCTGTGTTGTTTATTCTTTTTCTTAAATCCTTAAATTCCTGTGTTTGCCATTCTTTAAATGACTCCATGTATCCTTTAATAAGAGCAAGTATATCCTTTACCTTGCCTATCTTTTCTTCTTCTATTTCACCATACTCTTCCTCTTCTTCTTCCTCTGGGTTGACCATCTGTTGTTTCTTTGTTGCCCTTTCCTCCTCTTCTATCTTGTTTCTATTGTCTTCTGTGGTCTCTTTGAGCGGCAACCTTGAGGGATGTTTGGATTTGAACCCCAAAGTCCCTCTGTTTATCCTCACTCATGTAACCGACTGGTAACCTTGTACCCAGCCTTCTGGTTTGTCCTTCCAAAATGCATCACCTCACACTTACCTGGATTGAAATCCTTATCCTTCGACAACCTTCAGCATCATCCACAACTCCTCCAACCTTCACATCATCTGCAGACATACTGACCCATCTTCTGCCTCTTCATCCAGGTCATTTATAAAAATCATCAAGAGCAGGGGTCCCAGAACAGATCCATGTGGCACTCCACTCCTCTCTGCTTTCTTCCAACAAGACAATTTTTTATCCACTGCCAAAGTTACCCTGATCCTTTGCCAAATTGCTTTCTAATGAGTCTCGTCAAATTCTTGCTAAAATCCATGTAGACCACATCTACCACACAACCCTCATTCATTTCCTTTGTTACCCCACTCAAATAAAACTCATTTAGACTCATGAGGCATGACCTTCCCATCACAAAGCCATGCTGACTGACCTTGAGAAGTCTGTACTTCTGCAAATGCTCATAGATCCTAACTGGTCTATAATTCCCAAGATTCTCCCCATTACCTTTTCTAAACAAGGCAACTGCATTTGATGGTTTGCGCTGGATTTTGGGGGCAGGGGGCTGGGTGTTTGTGGACAAGGGCTGGGTTTGGGGGCTGTAGGGGACTCAGGGAATTCTCTTTTCCTCTTAACTGCAAGGAACACTATGTCTAACTTCCTGCTGATGTGACTCTGTCTGCTTTATGACTGAATGAAGTGAATTTTGTGTAATATTGCACTTTATACCATGACAATCAATTGAATTTTGATCTTGGCATGTTTGGAAGAATGTTCTTAGTGACAGTGACCCAGGTTCAAATCTGTCACCATGTAAGGGGTTTGAGTGTTTTTTTTTCTCACCCTTGTTGAAGTCGATTTCCTGTCAAGGTACAAAAAGGTACAGTAACAAACCACAAACTCTAAAACACAGTCTTTATTGAGTCATGCCAGCAGGAATGAGGGGTACCAGTGGTGGGTGAACAGACTCACCTCACTATCAATGTTTGAACGGCAGTTAAAGAACACACTCACATGGTAGAGCTTTTAAGACATTTTCCTGCCAACAAATTGGATAACATTTCTTGGAAGGTATTAGTACAGCTTCTGCTTTACATTTTGCACATCCTCTTCCTCAAGACATAGAAAGGATTTGTTGTTGGCAATTTAATCTCATGTGCCCATTATAATTAAGAACATCCTTCTGGTCTACAAAATTTCAACAGAAATCTGGAAGGGTTGCTCACAGTACACATTGGTAATCATTCTTTGCCTGTCTGATTTCTGGTTTCCAATTTACACATGTAAATGTCTAATTTCATAGTCATTTTTAATTCTTGAAGTTGACAATGGTGGCTAACAGTTCAAAGCAGAAACTGCCATTCTGGGACTGAGTGGTGCTGAAGGCTTATTGCAGCCTTTGGATCAGGCCTGATGAGCCTCCTTCAGGTGGCCAGAATACCCCCGATGTAAAGTCACATATTCTATCCGAATGCGGCTGTAAGGAGGCCATGTGAAAGAGCCTGATGCGGCTCGGAGGAGTACTTACCAATCTTCCTTCGGGAGGTATGATCTCCGTGTCTGAGCAATTCCCCCGAGGACCCTGAATGCAGCCGCCTGATGATAATCAGCCAGGGACCCAAATCCCCGCGCCTGACAGCCCCCCTCCTCGTGCCCGACAACCCATCCTTCCTGCGTCCGACAGCCCCATTCACCTCACCCGAGAGCCCCCATCACCGCGCCCGACACCACCCATCACTGCTGCCTGACAGCCACCCCTGCCCCAACATCCTGTGCCAGCCGCACCTGCCCTGATGTCCTGCGCTGACAGGAACTGGAGTGCGCTCTGAGGCGCCTCTCCTGCAGCTGTCCCTTTCAGGCTGCCATCTGAAAGAACATTCCATAGGGCTGTTTCTGCTTCTGCAGACTGATTCTTGACGTAGAATGCAGCTGAAACTGGCTCCAGCTGTAGTCAATTCGCACTATTGTTTGAGAGATGAGGCAGGCATTAGGATATGAGACTCAGTCGAGGAATTGAGAATTGATTCCTGTCTGAAATGTCCTTGGTCACTCTCTCTCCTAGCTTCCTGGCAAAATCTGTGTGATGATGTCTTCATCAGAATTATCAGAACAAGATCCAGCTAATATTCTGCACCCTTCATCAAATTGGAAAGTGAATGGGGGGATTTGTTTGGTCAGGGCTTAATATGACACAGAATGATGCAGGTCTGTGTGGATTCAGTTGAAATGAGAGGGCAGATAACCTTTAACTTATCCCTGATCCCCCAACAAACCCACTCCCCCAATGCTAATCCCCCAAATGGCACAAGGTTGAACTGAGTCCTTTCAGGGTGAGAGGCAGAAGAGTGGCCTTTGTTCTGTACAAGGGCCAACAGATGCCAAAGACCGATCACCTCAAGGAGTGAACGAGGATTGACATCTCGAACGTGGATCCGGGCCAGCTCAAGTCTTCTGTACAATAAAGCTTATCGTTCCCTTCAAAAAAAAAAAAAAAAAAAAAAAAAAAAAAAAAAAAAGGAGTGAACGAGGATTTAGAATAGGTTTTCCCCAACACAGAACAAAGTAGGAGCAGGAGGCTGTTTCTCCCCGTGAGCCTATTCTGCCTTTAGGTGAAGGACCACCAGAACGAGGAATAAAGAATGAAGCTGGAGGAACTCAGCAGGTTAGGCAGTGTCCATGGAGAGAGATGGTCAGTTAATGATTCAGGTCCGTACACAGACTGAAGCGAGAAGGGGAGCTGGCACAAAATTGGGAGGGCCCAGTGCCTCGGAAGCCACAGAGGATCACAAGACCACCCGACAGGCTGAACTTGTGATGGACACTATGAACTATGTATGTCATAAAGTACAGTATGTGCTCTGTGTCGCCACATCACCTCGTTGGGTTTTATCTCAAAGAAGTGGTGAAAGGCTTTGATATAGATGTATGGACTGGCCAGTCCATATCTTCCTGACCTTCTCCAACCTCTCCCTTAGCTCCACCCTGGATTTCCCGGACTAGCCCCCTCTTGCTTCTGTTCATGGAACCTGGCCCAGTCGTGTATCAGTAATGCTCAGGTTTTTGGTCATTGAAGGTGCTTAATCACTCCATCCTATTTGACGTGATTATTGTGTGCACCACAATGCTGATCCCAAAGGCTTTGGGCAATGTGTACACCTGGTGTAACTGTGCCCAAACTGTCTGGGCTGCACACGTAGATGAGGAATCGAACTCCCACTTTGAGTTGACTCAGAGAATTAATGAAGGACACAGAGTTTCACCAAACCACACTCCAACTCTCTTTCGTTCTTATATGCAAGATTCTTTGCACAAAACAGAGAGAGAGTTATTGATCGTATTTACACCAGCTTGACTTCAAGTCACAAGATAGTCTCGCGAGCCATTTACTTGAATGATGGCTCGCGTGGCAGCACCCACTCCTGGCGACTGTGGGTCACTCTGATTAGGGTGTCCGAGCAATGCCAGCATAAATGTTGCCAATATTTAGGAGAAGTGTTGCCCAATTAAGGAATGGTTGTGGTGTTTTGGAGAATTGCATTGTCAGGATTTAAATATGGCGGTTCGGAAATTATGTAAAGATAAAATGCCCAGTGTTTCTTTGGAAAAATTGACTTGGAAATATGAGTTGGTGGGGTGGGAGGGGGGGGGTGGGTGTGGTTTGTGTCTTCCTCATTTTAAGAATTTTGAAAAGCAGCTCAATTGAGATTTATTAATATATTGTATAATTTAGATGATATTCCAGCTTGGGTTTCTGTTGAATTTAATGCAATAGGGAATACGAATCCCCAAGATTTTATTTACAAATGGAATCCTAAGCTTTATTTGGAAGTGGGGAATCATCTATTTTGAAACATTTGATTGAGTTGATAATGAAATTGGCATGACAGGTTTAATATTAAAATAGACATTTTCCTTCTTCAATAGACAACCAATTCTGGAAGATTTGGAGATGGAAGGGTATTAAGAAAATTAGTTTTGAGGATGTGAGATTGAAATCTTTGAAAGAATTATCTTGTTATTACCAAGTTAAAGCTTTATTATCTGTAAAAATAGGTCTTACTTTGATGTTACCTAATCAAAGTGAATTAGAATTACTGATTTGTTATCCTACTGGAAATAAATTTATTTCAGTAATGTATAACTTGCTTCAATCTAAGGCCCCCAAAACTGGAGTGAATAAATCTAGATGAAGATGGGAAATAGATTTAAATTCTCAAATAAGCGAAAAGGATTGGATGGATTTGTGTAAATAATATGACTAAGATATAGGTTGGTTCAATATAATTTTTTACATCAGTTCTATTTTACTCCACAAAAATCAAATAGATTAAATCCTGCTGTATCGGATTAATGTTTTCGATGTGGACCTGAGATTGGAACATTTTTGCATTCAACTTGGCAATGTCCTAAAGTTAGACAATTTTGGATTTGGGTACGTAATTTTCACAGGCCTTCATGTTATTTTTACCGAGTAATATTAAGCTCACACCAAGACACAAGAGCAACTTGTCCGTGAACTACTCTTTGCAGACGATGCCGCTTTAGTTGCCCATTCAGAGCCAGCTCTTCAGCGCTTGACGTCCTGTTTTGCGGAAACTGCCAAAATGTTTGGCCTGGAAGTCAGCCTGAAGAAAACTGAGGTCCTCCATCAGCCAGCTCCCCACCATGACGACCAGCCCCCCCACATCTCCATCGGGCACACAAAACTCAAAATGGTCAACCAGTTTACCTATCTCGGCTGCACCATTTCATCGGATGCAAGGATCGACAACGAGATAGACAACAGACTCGCCAAGGCAAATAGCGCCTTTGGAAGACGACACAAAAGAGTTTGGAAAATCAACGAACTGAAAAACCTCACAAAGATTAGCGTATACAGAGCCGTTGTCATACTCACACTCCTGTTTGGCTCCGAATCATGGGTCCTCTACCGGCATCACGCTTCCACCAGCGTTGTCTCTGCTCCATCCTCAACATTCATTGGAGCGACTTCATCTCCAACATCGAAGTACTCGAGATGGCAGAGGCCGACGCTGCTGAAGATCCAACTGTGCTGGGTAGGTCACGTCTCCAGAATGATGGACCATCGCCTTCCCAAGATCGTGTTATATGGCGAGCTCTCCACTGGCCACCGAGACAGAGGTGCACCAAAGAAGAGGTACAAGGACTGCCTAAAGAAATCTCTTGGTGCCTTCCACATTGACCACCGCCAGTGGGCCGATATCGCCTCAAACCGTGCATCTTGGCGCCTCTCAGTTTGGCCGGCAGCAACCTCCTTTGAAGAAGACCGCAGAGCCCAGCTCACTGATAAAAGACAAATGAGGAAAAACCCAACACCCAACCCCAACCCACCAATTTTCCCTTGCGATCGCTACAACCGTGTCTGCCTGTTCTGCATCGGACTTGTCAGCCACAAACGAGCCTGCAGCTGACGTGGACATTACCCCTCCATAAATCTTCGTCCGCGAAGCCAAGCCAAAGAAAGATTAAGGTTATGAGGCCAAAATTAAATTGAAATATTTATCACATTGAATTTGGGTTAATTGCTTCAGCAGTTGCTCGGAAATGTATAGCTGTAGCGGCACACATCGAGACGCAGTCGAATCGGCTCTGCACTGTTACGGCCGCAGCAGCAGTGTAGCCGTGTCAAGATGGTACTGCTGGGTGCATCTTCTCCCCAGCTCAAACGGGCCATGCAGATGCACTTGGCTGCGTCGTTACATCACCGCCCCTGTGTGGGCGGCACTTACGGGCCACCTGATAAGGTGCAGCATGGGAATTTTCCAATATAAACTGTTGGAAGTGCAAGCGACTAACAGAGTCATCTCCTTATTTCATTTCTCCTTGTAGCTACCGCTACAATTGGTGACCCCGACGAGTCCAGACGATTCTGGACTCCACACCATGGATGCTGCAGCAGTCAACGCAGTGGCTATGAAATTGCCAACCTCTGGACGCTTCGCCCACGCACTTGGTTCAGGCAAGCGGAAGCACGACTTCACCTCCGGCAGATCACGACTGATTCGACAACGTTCTACCATGTCGTCAGTTCCCTGGACCAAGAGACCGCGGCCAGGGTGGACGACCTGATACACGATCCCCGGAGGAAGGAAATACCCAGCCCTCAACAAACTCCTCTTGAGGGCTTTCGGCCTGTTCAGACGACAGTGCGCTGCCAGGCTGATGCACCTGCACAGCTAAGGAGACAGAACACCATGTGCCCTGATGGATGAGATGGTCGCACGAGCAGAGGGCCACAAGTCATGCCTCATGTCTGAGTAGGCTTTCTTGGAACAGATGCCAGATGACATACAACTGCCGTTGACGGACGAAGATTTCTCAGACCCACGTAAGGTCACGGCCAGAGCTGGTGCGCTGTGGCACATGAAACAGGAAAATGAGTCCGCCATGATCGATTGACTCATCCTCATGTGAGGCAGCAGAACTGATCCCACCCGAACCGAGCACAACCGCCCCCCACCAAATTAGCAGAGGCACTGAACGTTAGCTGGTGTCTTTATCAGCAACACCGATGGGCTCGAGCGTGAAGATACAGCCAGCCCTGCTCATTTTCAGAAAATGCCCAGGCCAGCCGCCGCTCATGGACAAGGTGGCTGACCTCACCAATAGCCTCTTGAACATTACTGACAAGGCTAGTGGCCGGCACGGGTGCTGAACTCAGTGTCATCCCACCAATCGCCCTGAAGAGACGAACATACCCACAAGGTCCCACCCTCTGGGCGACAAAAAAGACTGCCATCAAGACCTTTGTCACGCACAATGTCCAAAAACAACTCGGCAGAGAAAATTTCTAGTGGAATTTCATTCGAGCCACTGTGGACACATCACTTCTCGGTGCAGACTTTCTACGAGCACACAGCCTGCCTTTGGACGTGAAGGCCAAACGCTTGGTCCATTCCCAGACATCCCAATAGATATTTCTCCAGGAATGCTTTATGTTCTTGGCATTCTCCAGTTTATTTCTTTTTTTAGGAGTGGGGGGGATGTTGGGAGGGTGGGTTGAGGGGGATGGGAGGATAATACCACATGTTTAATTTTTAAAAATAATTTACAGTTGAATGTAATACAATTATTATTTTGGTGAAAAATTGAGAAATAAAGTATTAAAAAAACCAAATTGCATTGTCTGCAAATCACCCAGAATGTGTGATGTGTGGCGGCTCACCACCAGGCAGGCGAACCAGCCCCGCTTGTAAGCCACGCGGTGGGACAGCCGGCCAAAATGGCGCCATTGGGTGTGTTCCCTTCCTCCCAGCACGGGGCTCAGAAGCCCCGAGCTGGGGGACCACGTGATGCCCAGGTGACATCAGCGCCGTCCAGCATGGTTTTCAGCCAGGTCCAGGATGGGAGTATAAGTACAGCTTAGCAGCCTGCAATAAACTAGTCTGCTCACTGAGCTCAAACTGTCTGGTTGTGTGTGTTCTTTCAGGAGCACTGTAGCTGATGCAACAATTGGTGACCCTGATTGGATCAAACGTCTTTGAACCCATCATGAGTGAGCCTGGGGTGATCAGCGCCTTAGCCGCGAAACTCCATGAATTCTGGGTTCAGGAGCTGGAGACCTGCGTCAGCCACGCGGAGGCTCAGTTTCACCTCTGCCAGACCTCGTCCGACACAACCAAATTCTATCATGTGGTCGCTGCCCTGGACCTGGCCATCGGCAGACACGTGCTGCACCTTGCTCAGCACCCACCCGCCGAAGACAAATACGAGACCGTCAAGCAAGTGCTTACTGGATCCCTCGGACTATCCAGACACCAGCATGCCGCTCAGATGCTACACCTCGGCGCCCTGAGGGACAGGTCCCCAATGGAGCTGATGGACGAGATGCTCACGCTCATGGGTGAGCACACCAACTCCTCACTCTTCGAGTGCATTTTCCTCGACCATATGCCCGGGGACGTCCAGCTGCTGCTGGTCCAGGAGAGCTTCACTGACGTGAGGAAGGTCCCCAAGAAGGCCCAGGAGCTATGGCACGCACTATTCCCAGAAGGCTCAGTGGTCCAGTAGGTCTCGATGCACAGACATGACCACGCCAAGCCTGCCCCGAGCACTGCAGTAGAGCATTTTGCTCCTGCAGGGGTGCCCAAGAGCATAACCAAGGGCACAGCATCCGCTCCATGCCTCTGCTTCTACCACCAGCGCTGGGGAGCCAAGGCTCGGAAGTGTCATCAGTCTGGCTCATTCCAGGGAAATGACCAGGCCGGCCAGGGTTAATGGCTGCGGGTGCTGGCCAAGAACACAACCTCCTCTATCTGCGGGACTCAGTCAGCAGCTGGCAGTTCCTCGTTGATCTGGAGCCCAGATCAATGTCATCCTGGCCTTGTGGTCCTCCCCTCCGTGCAGCCAGATGTATGGAGACAAGACAGTCCACTTCCAGATCAGCCAATGAAATTTCACATGGAGGTTCACCGTCTTGTCCTTTCCAACTGCCATCCTGGGTGCAGACTTCCTCCTCGCACATGGGCTTCTGGTAGATATTCGGGGTAGGCGCCTGGTGGACGCCGTATCTTCCAGGCCGTTCGCCTCGACGCCTCCTGCTCGGAGCAACCACAGATGGCCACGATTAGCACACCCAGAGACTCGTTCCAGTGAATCCCGGAAGAGTTCACGATACTCATCAAGCCATAGTTCTCCGCTGCCTCACCGCACCACGGGCTGTTCCACCACATCCCCACTCAGGGCCCACTGGTTCACGCCAAGGCTCGCCGGCTCCTGCCTGACAATCTCAAGGAGGCGAAGGAGGAGTTTTGGCACCTGTTGGAACTGGGGATCATTCGGCGGTCTGAAAACCCATGGGCCTCGCCGCTCCACCTGGTCCTGAAAGCCTCCGGTGGCTGGCGTCCCTGCGGAGACTATCGACGGCTCAATGAGGTAACAGTTCCTGACCGTTATCCCATCCCTCACATCCAAGACTTTGCGGCCAACCTGCATGGTGCGAGGGTTTTCTCCATGGTTGACCTGGTGCGTGGATATTATCAGATCCCGGTGCACCCTGAGGACATACCAAAGACAGCAATCATCTCCCCCTTTGGCTTGTTCGAATTCCTGCGCATGCCATTCAGGCTCAAGGGTCCCGCTCAGACCTTCAAGCGCCTCATGGACTCTGTGGGCAGGGACTTGGATTTTGGCTTTATTTATTAGGACGACATTCTCGTCGCCAGCAAGGGCCAGGCGCAACACAAGGCCCACCTTTGTGCCCTTTTCTACCGGCTGGCCGATTTCAGCCTTGCCATCAACCTGGCCAAGTGCTAGTTTGGGAAAGAGTCCATGCAGTTCCTGGGCCATACCATCACGGCCGAAGGAGCCACGCCCACCGCTGCAAAGGTCTCCGCTCTCAGGGAGTTACCATGTCCGGACAACCTCAAGGAGCTGCAGGAGTTTGCGGGTATGAACTACTTTTACAACCGCTTCATCCCGGGATTTAATGGATGCAGCCGGTGCTGTATTAAAAATAAATATGTCTGATGATGTTAAAAATCCACTGGCTTATGATTCTCAGACATTGAATAAACACTCAAAAGAATTATTCTGCTGCTGGAAAATCATTTTTGTCCCTTGTATTAGCTCTGCAACATGTAGAAGAATGTGTTTGTGCTGCTATGGGATGAAGTATTGATCATAATTTTTGAGTAAGATTAAAAATAAGAATAGATGATGATTCAACTGGAGTTTAATTTTGCAAGAATAGGACTGAAGTATAAGACACTATAATGATATTAAGGGCCAGTGTCATTGAGGATTGCTTATTTAGATGTTGGATTTAGAGGTTTCTGCTATATTTGTTTTTATTCTATTGATTATGGCTGTGAAATCTATTAAGAACAAATCAGAGATTGCAGTTTAAAATTTTGACCTTTCAGAAGTCTAAAAATTTCTCCATGGGAAGGAGGTGTAATGGAATTGTGTTAACCTTTCAAATAAATCCTCAAAGGCTTAACTTTATCACACCACCAGACAGACAAAAAAAAGTATTAATTTGAATCCCACAATGAAAACATAAATCTGAATGACTAAATCCTTATCTTTTTTTCCTGGAGTTAAATACAACTGATGTAAAAAAAATTATAATTCACCCAATTATATCGCACATTCATCAATTTAATCCACCATCTTCACATATAGTAAGTAGTCCGTTCTTCTTGGGTTAATTCGAAAGAAGAATCTACCATTTAATCAAAAATTGGTTTAGCCATTTTCTGTTGTCACAAACATTTCTGAAATAGATCCCTTTTTTTGCCCCATTTACAATTTTCAATTTTAGTTAACTTGGGTATCTTCAATTCCCGCCCAAATCCACCTGTGACAGCACTTGCATGGAATGACACCCGTTTACCATGTCCCTCTGTTCAACCTCACTCCTCAGTGCCCGACCGTTCACCGTGTCTATCTTTTCTTGGTTTGCCCTTCAAAATGTGACACCTCACACTTGTCTGCATTAAATTCCATCTGCCCTTTCTCCAGCTGGTCCAGATCCTTCTGCAAGCTTTCCTGGCTGTCCACAACTCCACCGTTCTTGGTGTTACCTGCAAACTTGCTAATCCAATTCACCACATTATTGTTCCAGCACCTATCCCTGAGGCACAGCTCTCGTCACAGGCCTCCAGTCTGAGGAGCAATTGGCCACAGCCACTCACTGGCTTCTCCTGCACAGCCGTTGTTTCACATCCAAAATACAGAGGACATATGGATGGATGTTAAAATTCTCAAAGGTACATTAAAATGGTGTCAAATCACAAGGAACAGAAGTTGGCCATTCAGCCCACTGTGTCTGCTATCCCCTGATCTAAACAGTTCTCGCCTCTCATTCCAAGTTCTGGCTTTTTCCCCTGATCCCTTGATACCCTGACTCATTAAACATCTATTAATTCCGCCCCCCCCCACTTAAACTCCCTCAACAGTCCAGCAATAAATTCCATGACCTTCTGGTGAAATAAATTTCTCATCTGCTTTGAATAGGTATCTTCTAATTCTAAGACAATGTCTTTTTATCCAAGGGAAACATTATTCACATCTACTGTCCAATCCTTTCAGCATTGGAAAGGTTTCTGAGATCTCCTCTCCTTCTTCTATACTCCAATGAAGAGTGGAGATATATCATCCTGGTAAATCTCTGCTCTCTCTCCAATATCAGCACATCCTTTTTAAGAAAAACTTCGCAGTTCTCCAAATGAGGTCTCTCCCATGCCCCACCAACACCTCCCTACCCTCGAAACAAAGGGCAACATAGAATTTGCTTTCTTTTCCTGCCGATCCAACCTGGTGGTTACCCACTCACTATGTTTTCCTGAACGAGAACCCCCCCAAGTCCCTTGACACTTGAAATAATTACATGTAATTTATGTAACAAATTTGAAATTTTTGGAAAGATTTGGGAATCCTATTTATAAACTGTAGGAATTAAGTTGTAATCGCCCAACCTGAACCTTCTGACTCCTAAAATCAAGAAAATTTGTTAGATTTTATTTGATAGTTTTTTAGTAATTTTTTTATAAATACTTTCCAGATGTTATCTTTCTTTTCTATTGGGTTGTTGGGCAGGGGGAATTTAAAAAAAAATACTATGTATTAATTTTTCATTATCTTTGAATGAGAAATTTATGTACGCATTTAATGCATGTGAAATTAAAATTTTCAAAGAGAAGCTTAACATAACGTAATACATTTGGCTTATTTTCAAGAGTTGTGGAGAGTGAGGAGGGTTTTCATGGACTACAAAAGGATTTGGACTGTTTGAAAAGATGGCAGATGGAGTTTAATGTAGGTAAGTGTGAGGTGCTTTATGTTGGGAAGAATAACCAAGACGTATGCAGTGAAGGGGAGGGCATTGAGGAACAGAGGGACCTTGGAGGAATGGTTCAATAGACAATAGGAGCTGGAGTAGGCCCTTCGGCCTGTCGAGCCTTCAGTGACCGCCATTTTACAGATCATGGCTGATCACTACTATCAGTATCCCTTTCCAGCCTTATCCCCATAACCCTTAACTCCTTTGCCCACTAGAGTCTTATCTAACTCTCTTTTGAACATAATCAGCGAATCTGCCTCGACCACCCTCTGTGGCAGAGCATTCCACAGATTCACACTTCTCTGGGTAAAAAAATGTTTTCTCATCTCTGTCCTAAAGGGCCTACCCTGTATTCTTAAACTATGCCCTCTAGTCCTCGTCTACCCCATCACTGGGAACAAGTAATCCGACTTCACCCTGTCCATCCCCCTGATAATTTTGTATACCTCAATCATGTCCCCCCTCATCCTTCTAAACTCCATAGGATACAAGGTCAGTTTTTCTAGCCTTTCAGCATATGTCAACCCCGCCATCGCTGGAACTAACCTTGTAAATCTGCGCTGCACACCCACTATAGCTAGTATGTCCTTCCTCAAAATTGGAGACCAGTACTGGACGCAATACTCCAGGTGGGGTCTCACCAGGGCCCTGCACAACTGCAGAAGGGCGTCTCTGTTCCTATACTCCAATCCCCTCTTTATGAAAGCCAACATGCCATTTGCCTTCTTCACAGCTTTCTGAACCTGCATGTTAGCCTTCAGTGACCGGTGAACAAGTACACCCAGATCCATTTGCTCCTCCCCACTCCCTAGCTTGTCTCCATTTAAAGAATACTCAGCTTTCCTATTATTGCCCCCAAAATGGATAACCTCACATTTGCTCACATTGAACGTCATCTTCCATTCAGCAGCCCACACCCCCAACCTGTCCAAGTCCCTCTGCATTTTCCTGACATCCTCCTCACACCCCACACCGCCACGCAGTTTAGTGTCATCTGCAAATTTGCTCATGTTATTAATCCCCTCATCCAAATCATTTACAGAAATTACAAACAACTGAGGACCCAATACCGATCCCTGCGGCACTCTACTCGTCACATCCTGCCATCCTGAAAAGGACCGGCTTACTCCAACCCTTTGTTTCCTATTTCTTAACCAATTTCCTATCCATGTCAGCACCTTACCTCCAATTCCATGCTCCCTGATCTTGCCCACTAGTCTCCCGTGCGGTACCTTATCAAAGGCCTTCTGGAAGTCCAAATACACCACATCCACTGGCTCTCCCAAGTCCACCCTCTTTGTCACATCCTCGAAAAATTCCAGAAGGTTAGTCAAGCATGACTTACCCTTAAGGAATCCATGCTGACTAGCCCTTATTCTATTTCTGCCTAAGTGTTCTGGTATTACTCCTTTTATGATAGATTCCAATATCTTCCCCACCACTGACGTCAGGCTGACCGGTCTATAATTTCCCGTTTTCTCCCTCCCTCCCTTCTTAAAAATCGGCACCACATCAGCCACTCTCCAATCCTCAGGGCCTCCCCCGAATCTATGGAACTTTGGAAAATGTCGACCAGTGCCTCCACAATTTCCATAGCAACTTCTTTAAGCACCCTGGGATGCAGCCCATCAGGCCCTGGGGATTTATCAGCCCTCAGTCCCAACAATTTTCTCACAACCTCCTCCTTCTAGATCTGGATATGCATTAGATCCCCTACTTACCCAGGAAAGTTCCCCAAGTCTCTTGATACCGCATGACCACTACCCCCTAACTGACCATAACCTATATCCTCCTTGGTGAAGACCGATGCAAAGTATTTGTTAAATTCCTCAGCCATCTCCTTGTTTCCGGTAATAATTCCATCCTTTTCCATTCTTAATGGACCAATTTTAGACCGAACCAATTTCTTCCTCTTCACATATTTAAAAAAGCTTTTGCTATCCTGCATGATATTATTTGCTAATTTCCTCTCGTAGTTCATTTCCCCCTCTCTTATGACTTTCTTAGTTACCCTCTGATGCTCTTTGAAGGTTTCCCAATCCTCTAACTTCCCACTCCGCTTCGCTATCTTATACTTACACCCTTTGGATTTGATAGTGCACTTGATTTCATTAGTTAGCCACGGCTGCCATTTGCATCTCCTAGAGCCTTTCCTCCACTTTGGAATAAATGCCAATTGCAAGACAGCTCCAATTAGGGGAAGAGAATATGCTGTTTCAGGTCATGGGTTTGAAACGGTTTCCCCAGTTGTGCCATTCAGACTCAAGAGAGCAGATGCTTGCAGACAGGAAGGAAACCTAGTTTTATTGTGGAGAATTGCTTGTTTTTCGGGGTGAAGGTAGTTTGTGGTCTGAGATTCCTAAATATTTTACAATGGAAGCAGCAATTTTCCTTGTGCCTGATTGCTACATAGCGGGTAAAATGTCTCAAATCTATCGCTCAGCCAGGACTTTGGGTCATTGATTTGGAGAGAGAGTGATGGCTTGGCAATATTTATAGCATGGTGAGTCCAAAGCTCTCAAAGTGACAGTGTGGAAGGAGTTTGTCTGTTCTTTGTGTTTTCTGCCACCCTTGAGAACTTAAAAAGTGTCCGTGAATTGTGGTATTGGTGAGACACAAGCTTGTTTTGCCCTCTTTTTGTTCTGTATGTCTATAAAGTTTCAGTTTAGGGATAAAATGTCCAGACACTGTTCTGTTCAAAAGTCTAGTAACCAAATCAGATTCTCCCGAGTTCTTGTCATGGATATGCATCAAGAAGCCTGTTTAGCAGCAGTCGTGTTGCATTAGAGGTGCACATACAATTTTCAAAAATAATGAGTTTGAAACCAGAAAAAGATCAGGTCGTGCCCAAAGGTTCATCTGTGCTGTTGAATTGAATTGATGCCCCCAGGTCCAGAATGTGCACTTCCACCCCATGGTCTTGACCTTTCCAAATCGCCAATGAACTTACGGCCTCCTTGAGCTGTGGAGTGTGGGAGGAAATCCACACAGACACCAAGAGGATGTAGAAACTTCTTGCAGTCAGTGCTCACTTGATCCATGACTCGTGCTGGAGAGGTGGGACTACTGTCCTGCCTTCATCTTGTGTCGGCTAATTTTTGTCTGATGGTGGATGGACGTCTGACATGATATTCCCTTGGCCTTGATGGAAAGAAGAGTAGAAATTGCAAGGGCTCTGACAGAAATATTTAAAACCTGTTTATCCACGGGTGAGGTGCCAGAGGAATGGATGTAATCTAATGTTCCTTTGTTTAAAAACGGCTTCAAAAGCCAACCAGGTGAGCCTGACAGTGATAGGTTAATTATTGGAGGGTAATCAGAGAGTACCTCGAAAAGAATCTGTTCAAATAGCTGGCCTTGATCAACCATCACATAGAATACAGGAGTCGGGCAGTGAGGTTGAGACTAGACAAGATATTGGTGAGGCTCTTTTGTGAGTACTGTGTGCAGTTCTGGTCACCAAATGAGAGGAAAGCTATCAACAAAGTAGAGAGGGTGCAGAGAAGATTTACGTCAATGTTACCTGGATATCAGCAACTAGATTACAAAGAAAGATTGAGCAAATGAAATCTTTATTTTTTGGATTGTAGATGGTTGAGAGGGGATTTGATCGAAGTCTTTAAAATTACTAGGAGGATAGAACGAGTTGATGTGGAGAGACTTTTTTCATTGCGGGGAGCAGGGATTGAAACAGGAGGTAAAAGTTTGGAAGTAACATGAGGGGGAACTTCTTTACTCAGAGTGGTGGCTGAGTGGAGTGAGCTTCCGGGAAA
This sequence comes from Narcine bancroftii, assembly GCF_036971445.1. Lineage (NCBI taxonomy): Eukaryota > Metazoa > Chordata > Chondrichthyes > Torpediniformes > Narcinidae > Narcine > Narcine bancroftii. The sequence goes on along the minus strand of NW_027211804.1, from coordinate 975,793 downwards.
TGTAGTGGCGGCAGGGTCCATTTTGTCATTTCAGGGAGAATTGGAGGGGAGGGGAATGCTGAGAGGTGGTACGAGAGGAGAGTATTTCGTTCAGTGCAGACAAGAAGGGCCAAATGACCTGTTTCTGTGCTGTAATTGTTATAGGGTTAAAATGTGTGGCAGTAACTTGGAAGTCCGATGCGTATTTGGGAATGGGTCGATAGCCACACTGAAATAGGCCGTTGTATCCCACTTGAAATAATTACATTGAATTCACAGAACAAATTTGAATTTCTCTTTTGAAGATTTGGGATGTGTATTTACCAATTGTAGGAATTAAGTTGTAATCACCCAACATGAACTTTCTGACTCCTAAAACCAAGAAAAGCAAGATTTTATTTGAGAGTTTTGCTCAATTTTTATGAATGCTATCTAGATGTTTCCTCTCTTTATTGTTTTCTATTGGGCAGCTGTGGGAGGGGTTACTTTTTAAATCACTATGCATTAATTTTATCTTATTTTCAAATAAGAAATTTAAGTTTTTTAATGCATATGTTAAATTAAATGTAAAAATGTTACAAATAAGATAAATGAAGAATTGTTTCAGGAACTGGTGATTTTCCACGAGTGCCGTGAACCCCAGGCAGCAGGAATGTGTGAACGAAACACAAAACTGGCCAGAAGAACTGAGGAAATACCGCTAAAAGTGCCCAAAAAGGTGCTGATGCCACCTTGATTTTAATGCAGGTGACACCGAGGAATGCGTTGGGGCAGAGATGGTCCATGGACAGCCAATACGGACGCCTTGGGGAACAAAGCCCGCACCACCAGTCGGGATGGATAATGGTGGGTAATGAATAAGCAAATATTAGAGACACTGATAGAGAGTGACACACATACCCAGACAGACAGACACACACACACACACAGACACACACAGAAACACACAGGCAGAGACAGAGAGAGACTCTGACAGCGAGAGAGAGACAGAGAGAGAGACACACAGACAGAGAGAGACACACAGACAGAGAGAGACACACACTCACAGATACAGACACAGATACAGAGACACAGACAGAGAGAGACACACACACATACCCAGACAGACAGACACACTCACACACAGACACAGAGAGACAGATATATAGACACAGAGAGACAGATATACAGACACAGACACACAGAGAGACACATACAGACAGAGAAAGAGACACTGACAGCGAGAGAGAGACAGAGAGAGAGACACGGACAGAGAGAGACACAGAGAGAGAGTCACAGACGTACGCACACAGGCAGACACACACAGACAGAGAGAGACACACAGACACAGAGACACACACAGAGAGACACAGAGTGACACAAAGAGAGACACAGATAGAGAGAGAGACACAGACAGAGAGAGAGACACAGACAGAGAGAGAGACACAGACAGAGAGAGAGACACAGACAGAGAGAGACACAGCGAGAGAGTCACAGACATACACACAAAGAGACACACACAGACAGAGACAGACACAGAGACAAACACAGAGTGACACAAAGAGAGACACAGATAGAGAGACATAGACACAGACTGAGAGAGAGACACAGACAGAGAGAGAGAGACACAGACAGACAGACACAGACAGAGAGAGAGAGAGACACAGAGAGATAGAGACACACACAGACTGACAGAGAGAGACCCTTTGGTTGTGCACTTAACTCCCTCATCTCTCCTGGCAGGATCTCATCACCTTTCCTACCCGTGGACCATGACATCTGTCTGCTCATCCTCCTTCCTGAGAATGGTGTGAACTCTACCCTAGAAACCCCACAGCAAAGAAAAGAGACCCTTCTGCCCTTCTCGTCCATGGTGAAATATCATTCTGCCAGTCTCATCGACCTGCACCCAGTCCCTAACCCTCCTGACTTCTCACATCCATGGATCTCTGCAATTGATTCTTAAAACGTAAGAGTTTGAATGTTAAATGGCAGACCATTGAGGAGTGTTGTCAAACAAAGGGATTGAGGAACTGTGGTAGAGAACTGCCCGAAAGTGGAGTCCCTTGTAGAGATGGGGGGGTGGGGGGGAATGAAGAAAGCTTCTGGTATTTTGGCCTTCAGAAATGAGAGGATTGAGTGCAGGAGGTGGGAGGCCACGAGGAAGTTGGACGAGGCATGGGTGAGGCCAACTTGGGAACGTTGTGTGCCGTTTGGGTGGCCGGAGGAGAGGAAGGATAGGAATGAGACAGCGCGTCGAGGAGAGGGACAAGAAGGTGGTCTGGCTTTCGGGGTTTGAGTTCCAGGGGAAGGTTGGACAGGCTGGGACTTTATTCCCTAGAGCGTAGAAGATTGAGGAAGATTTGAAAATTGTGAGGGGGGACGGATCGTGTCCATGGGGACAGGCTGTTTCCAAGGAGAGTGGGAGAGATTCAAAGAGGAGGACATGGATTGAGATTGAAGGGGGATTTTTTTCCCTCAGAGGAGGGTGGGAGCGTGGAATGAGCTTTGGGCCAAGGTGGTGGAGGTGGGATGGACTGGACTCTTGGGGGGGGGTGGAATGTGGGGCAGGTTCTGATGTGGAAATGTGCAGCCTGAAGGGGAGATGGACTGGAGGCCTGAGGCAGCTCTCGGACCCTTCCCCAGTGGGACGAGGTTCTCAGGAGAGAGGGGGCTCCAAAGGGCTGGACCTCGAGTCCTGGGGCTCCATCCAGGGGCTCGGGGTGGTGGAGAGGAGATCCCGTGGAGGGGTGGCACAAGCTCTCGCGAGAGCGACCCCTGGTGGCTGCCATGTTGTTGATCTTTGCCGCCTTTGGAGGAGTTGGTGGCGAGCGGGAGGGGGAGAGAGGTTCATGTCGGTTCCTCACGGGCGGGAATCGGGGCATTTTGGGAGCGAGACCAGGGAGGACAGAGATTCCACGGGTCGCCCTTTGGGTCGGGGGCGGCCGGAGCTCGGAGGGGAACGGGCAGGGGGATGGTTGTGAGGTGGGGCCGGGGAACCGTGAGGGAGTTTGGGTCGGGGTGGCGTTAAGGTTTGTGGTAGTCGGGGACCCGCGAGGCTGAAGGGGGCGGTCAGGGTCCGTGAGGCTATGGGGGGGGAGGGGGATCCGCGAGGCTGAGGGGGATCGGGGACCCGCGAGGCTGAGGAGGGTTGCGGCCCGCGAGGTTGAGGGGGGTCGTAGCCCGCTAGGCTGAGGGGCGTCGCGGCCCGCGAGTCTGAGGGAGGTCGGGGCCCACGAGGCTGAGGGGGGAACGCTCTAATGAGGCTGAGCGGTGTCGGGGCCCGCGCGGCAGACGGGTGTCGGGGCCCGCGAGGCAGAGGGGGGGTTGGGGCCCGCGAGGCAGATGAGGGAGAGGGTCGGGGACCCAGAAAGGTGAGGGGGTGGGGGACCCAGAAGGGTGAGGGGGGTCGAGGACCCAGAAGGGTGAGGGGGACCCGCCAGAGGGGTGTGGGAGATCTGCCAGAGGAGTGAGGGACACACAAGGCTGTGGGGGGCGGGAATCCTGCGAGACTGAGGGGGACGGGTATCCAGAAGTTTGAGGGACACGCAAGGCTGAGGTACTCGTGGAACCAGAAGGGTGAGGGGAATGAGGACCCAGAAGGGTAATGGTGATCAGGACACAGAAGGGTGAGGGTGATCAGGACTCAGAAGGGTGAGGGTGATCAGAACCCAGAAGGGTGAGGGTGATCAGGACCCAGAAGGGTGAGGGTGATCAGGACCCAGAAGGGTGAGGGTGATCAGGACCCAGAAAGGTGAGGGGGGACGGGGACCCAAAAAGCTGAGGGGGGACGGGGACCCAGAAGGCTGAGGGGCGACGGGGACCCAGAAGGCTGAGGGGGGACGGGGACCCAGAAGGCAGAGGGGGGACGGGGACCCAGAAGGCTGAGGGGGGACGGGGACGGGGACCCAGAAGGCTGAGGGGGGACGGGGACCCAGAAGGCTGAGGGGGGACGGGGACCCAGAAGGCTGAGGGGGGACGGGGACCCAGAAGGCTGAGGGGGGACGGGGACCCAGAAGGCTGAGGGGGGACGGGGACCCAGAAGGCTGAGGGGGGACGGGGACCCAGAAGGCTGAGGGGGGACGGGGACCCAGAAGGCTGAGGGGGGACGGGGACCCAGAAGGCTGAGGGGGGACGGGGACCCAGAAGGCTGAGGGGGGACGGGGACCCAGAAGGCTGAGGGGGGACGGGGACCCAGAAGGCTGAGGGGGGACGGGGACCCAGAAGGCTGCTGGGGGACGGGGACCCAGAAGGCTGAGGGGGGACGGGGACCCAGAAGGCTGAGGGGGGACGGGGACCCAGAAGGCTGAGGGGGGACGGGGACCCAGAAGGCTGAGGGGGGACGGGGACCCAGAAGGCTGAGGGGGGACGGGGACCCAGAAGGCTGAGGGGGGACGGGGACGGGGACCCAGAAGGCTGAGGGGGGAAGGGGACGGGGACCCAGAAGGTTGAGGAGGTACGGTGACCCAGAAGGCTGAGGGGGGACAGGGACGGGGACCCAGAAGGCTGATGGGGGAAGGGGACGGGGACCCAGAAGTTTGAGGAGGTACGGTGACCCAGAGGGCGGAGGGGGGACCGGGACGTGGACCCAGAAGGCTGAGGGCACCTGCGAGGCTGAAGGTGGGGGTGGGAACCCGCGTGGTTTGGGGGATCCGTATCGTTGAGGGGATCGGAGAACTGCGAGTGTGAGGGGGACCTGTGAGGTTGAGGGAATCCCGGCCCCATGGATGGGAATGAGCAGGAAGGTCTGCTGGTCAGTGGGACAAGAATATCAGTTCACCACAGACTGTTAGCTTTCAGCTCTGTAATGAGACGTCATTAACTATGACACCGACAGCCCAACCCTCTTTCTCCCAGTTTCACTGCAGACATTGGAAGACGGTCCTCTTTAAATTCTACAAATATGTTAATGGTAAGAGGAAAGCTAGAGACAAAATTGGTCCCTTAGAAAATCAGAGTGGAAAACTGTGTGTGGAACCTAGAGAAATGGGGGAGATATTGAACAGTTTCTTTTCTTCGGTATTCACTAAGGAGAAGGATATTGGGAGATGTGGGATAAAAAAAGCAAATTGGGTAAATATGGGGAATATAGAGATTACAAAAGGTGTAGTTTTAAGGCTTTTGAAGAATATAAAGGTGGATAAGTCTCCGGGACCAGACGGGATCTTCCCCAGGACATTGAGAGAAGTGAAGGAGGAAATAGCAGAGGCTCTGGCGGTAATTTTTCAAATGTCATTAGATATGGGGATAGTGCCGGAGGATTGGCGCATTGCGCATGTGGTTCCGTTATTTAAAAAGGGTTCAAGGAGGAAGCCTGGCAACTATCGGCCTGTAAGTTTGACGTATGTGGTAGGTAAATTAATGGAGAAAATTCTTAGAGATAGTACTTATAAACATCTGGATAGACAGGGTCTGATCAGGAGCACTCAACATGGATTTGTGGGAGGAAGGTTATGTTTGACCAATCTGATTGAATTTTTTGAAGAGGTGACTAGGAATGTGGATGAGGGTAGCGCAGTGGATGTTGTCTATATGGACTTCAGTAAGGCCTTCGATAAGGTACCACATGGAAGGTTAGTTAGGAAGGTGCAGTCTTTAGGTATAAATTTTGAGATAGTCAAATGGATTGAACATTGGCTGAAAGAGAGAGGCCAGAGAGTGGTAGTGGATAATTGTCTGTCAGGTTGGAGGCCGGTGACCAGTGGTGTGCCTCAAGGATCTGTATTGGGCCCATTGTTGTTCGTTATATACATTAATGATCTAGATGATGGGGTGGTGAATTGGATTAGTAAATATGCAGACGATACTAAGATAGGTGGAATAGTGGATAATGAAGAAGGTTTTCAAGGATTGCAGAGGGATTTGGGCTGCTTAGAAAAGTGGGCTGAAAAATGGCAGATGGAATTTAATGCTGATAAGTGTGAGGTGCTTCATTTTGGTAAGAAGAATCAGAATAGGACATATGTGGTAAATGGGAGAGCATTGAGGAATACAGAAGAGCAGAAAGATTTAGGAGTGACGGTACATCGTTCCCTGAAGGTAGAAACTCACGTGAATAGGGTGGTGAAGAAGGCTTTTAGTATGCTGGCCTTTATCAATCATTGCATGGAATATAGGAGTTGGGAGGTGATGTTGAGATTGTATAAGACGTTGGTGCGGCCTAATTTGGAGTTCTGTGTGCAGTTCTGGTCGCCTAATTATAGGAAGGATATAAACAGAGTGGAGAGAGTGCAGAGAAGGTTTACCAGAATGTTGCCTGGGTTTAAGCATCTGGAGTATGGGGAGAGATTGGACAGATTGGGTCTTTATTCTTTGGAGCGTAGAAGGTTGAGAGGGGATTTGATAGAAGTATTTAAGATTATGAAAGGGATAGACAGAATGGATGTGGATAGACTATTTCCGTTAAGAGGAGGAAAGTTTAAAACAAGAGGACATGAGTTAAGAATTAAGGGGCAGAGGTTTAGAGGTAACATGAGGGGGAACTTCTTTACTCAGAGAGTGGTAGCTGTGTGGAATGATCTTCCGGGAGAAATAGTGGCGGCGGAGTCAATTGTATTATTTAAGAAAAGGTTGGACAGGTATATGGATGAGAGGAAGATGGAGGGTTATGGGCATTGTGCAGGGAGGTGGGATTAGAAAGGGGTGTTTGGTTCGGTGCGGACTAGAAGGGCCTAATGGCCTGTTTCCGTGCTTTAATTGTTATGTTATGTTATGTTAAAATAATTCAAATATACCTGGGCGCGGACCCGCCGAAGCCACAGATTAGAATCTGCATCTCAGATGGTGAAGTCTTCAGATTTTTCTTTAAAATATTGTTTACATTGTAAAACCATTTGGAAAGTGCATTAACATATATTGCAATGTTCAATTCAAAAGGAAAAACTAGCACTAAGCAAGGTTCAAAAAAAAACACACAGGAATCAAGTGCCATCATCTTGGAGATGGATTTCACAGTGACTAAGGACAAGATTTGTTCTTGTCTCTACCTGTGCACACACGAGGATGAGAGCAGTGTTTGAGATGCTCTAGCCAGAAAGAATTCCGATCCATATCCCCACAGTTTTATTCCTCGTATTTCAGATTGAAATAGCAGAGAATGAGAATCCAGGCAAAAGGACAGAAGCCCAGACCAAGCAACAATTTGAGCAGAAGGATTTAGTTCCACCGGTAGAGAGAGAGAGAGAGAGAGAGTGGAAGGACACTGTCAGAATGCCCATAGGATTTAACCTGTTTAAAAGCAGGTGGCACAAATCTGTGCAGAGGGGCACAATTTAAAGGCGATTGCAGATGTTTGGGAAGCTGCAGGAATTCAGCCCATCAGAATGAAGTAAATGCAATATCCAGAGAGAGAAACCTTGGGCTTTTCTCTGGAGTGACGCAGTAAGCTCATAGAGTGAATGGATTTCAGGCAGAGCTTGGTGGAGGAGCAGGCAGTGCTGCGGAAACACAAGGCTGCTGAAGGACTTGTAGAAAGAGAACGTGCAGAAGGCTGCGGGTGCCTGGAGTGCATGGCCGGGCAGGATGGTGTGGTCTGGAATAATAGGGACCTTTAACATTTAGACAGGCACATTGATGCAAGAAAAATAGTGGGTTTACGGGTGTGAGGGGTGAAAGGTTCAGTTTGTAGTAGGTTTGATCAGTTGTCTTGTGACACCAATACCCCTGAGCAAAAATCTCTACAAAAGTATGGACACCGCCCAGGACATCTCATGTAAAAACCCGCCACATTTGAGAACATTTGCAGGGAACGCTGCTGTCAGAGAGCAGCAGCAATCAAGGATCCACATCACCCGCTCTGTTCTCACTGCTCCCATCAGGAAAGAGGTATAGCCAGGTTCAGGAACAGCTGCTACCCCTTCACCACGAGACTCAACACACATTCAGGGACTCATTTAAAGACTCTCCCTTTTGCACTTTGAATTTTTTCTCTCTCTATTGCAGTTTGTTTTCATATCCACATTTTCAGAGATTACAAGTAGATGAGTCCAGTTGGGGAAACTTGGTTTTGGTATATATAATGGTTACATTCATCCCCTTTTATTGTTCATTTATATTAGTGTCTGGGCCCCTATGTGGTCCAGGTACAGCTGACAGACTTTTACCAAAGGGTCACGTTTATGTGATTTTTTTTTCCCGTAGGTAACAGCAGTTCATTTCCACAGCCTAGCGTGCTATCGGACATCCAGTTGATCGTGATACATCTTTTCGCGAAGGCCAGTGCTATTTTTATAAATGAGATTAGATATTTGGTCAAGTTGTCGCTTGTTTCCATGAAGATATTGCTCCAGGTCTCACGTGGAGGCCACTCCTGTGATCGTGGTTAATTTTTCTGCGCTTTCTTGCCAAAATGGCCTCACTTTCACGCACGACCACGTAGAAAAGTTTAATGAAGCTCATCATCCCATTGGCCTTCATTTCGGTTGAAGCAGTGCATGCAGATTTTACAAAGCAGTCTGAAACCCTTTTTCCACGGGAATCCCAGTTCATTGGCCATGCAGTGTCTCAGGTTAGGAAGCCCTTGGTCCCATTTCCACTGGGACACAAGATTGCTTTTCCACTGAACACAACTCATCCCCGGGGAGCGGAGTGTTCTGCCTTCGACTGGAAACAGGTGATTCTCTGCTGTCTCTCTTCCACTGGTTTTACCATCAGGCCGACGTCGGCAAACGCCGAGGATATGAGTAGGGTTAGAGGTGGCATGAAATGACATCATTTGACACTGGCATTTGGACAGTGTCCCTTTTCCACTGGACCCTGTCCCAGTAAATACCCGGGATTGGCCTTGAGGGGCTGTACTTTTGAAGTTGAAACACTTTGCAGAGCAAAGTCTTGGAATTTAATTTCTTCAACTATGTACGCTATTCTGGCGCTCCATCCTGTAGGATGTAGATGGTTCCTTTCATAGCACCTGAATCAATTCCTGACTAATCACAGAGCACTTCTGGTGTAGGGATTGCTTCAAGTGGAATTTGAGTTTGAGAGCATTTTGAAAACCACAGGTCTAAGTTATAGGGAAAAGTTAAGCAAAATTTTTATTCTGCGGAGCATAAAAGGTTGAGGTTGGATTGGGTTGAGGTATTTAAAATTATTGGGGTATAGATTTGACGTGGGTTGAGAGAAAGGGGCAGAAGTTTCGAGGAAATGTGAGGGGGGGACTTTCACTCAGAGTGGTGGGTTTGTGGAATGGACTTGCAGATGAAGTGAAGGAGGCAGGCTCAATATTAGCTCTTAAGGAGAAGTTGGATATGTATTTGGACAGGAAAGGAATGGAGGGTCAAGGGGCGAGTGTAGGTCAATGGGATTAGGTAGGACAAAGTGTTCGGCGTGGACTCGAAGGGCAAAGTTGGCCTATTTCGATGCTGTAATAGTTAGAGAGGTAAAACGTGTATGTGAGCATTTTGGGTCCAGTGACCATAGATTAGTTTCCAATCAATTATGGATAAGAGTGGGGTCTGCTGCAACAGCACCACTCAATCAATGCACCGGACACAGTTAATCAGGAAAGATGTTTATACAGACTTGTTGCTCTCTTAGGACTCTTGCCCACGACCCTACCAGAGAGAGGGGGATCTTTTTCTCTTCTATCCATCAGTGACTGGTGTCATCCTCTGTTCTGCTAATATTTCAAAACAGCACTGAGCCCACGTTAAATGTTCCACTTGAAACTCAAACATGTTACAGACTAAACCAAGCCAGTCATCTTTGCTAAAATTAATGATGAGGGAGAAAATGAAGGGAATAGAAAGCAAGGGAGTAACAGGTAGAGGATGCAGAAAATAATGCAGGCTGAATGAGAGGGGAAAGAAATCAGGCTTCAGATGATTAAGGAAGACGAGGCGAAAGAAGGAGACCCTAGGACACTGCCACCCTATGTTGAGAATGAGGACTCAAAAGATTCCTTGTGGGCAAGGCAATCTGCATGTGCTTCCCAGCAGCCACCGTGACCAGTCCTGCATCTCACGTGATTCAATAAAAGGTGGTTTCAGACTTGGCTCTGACGTAAACAATTTGCTCATTTTCAAACCAACTTTCCTCCCTCCGTCATTGACGGCCGTGACACTGTGCACGAGTGAGGAAGATGGGGTGAAAGATCTTGAACTGAAAGTTACCTGCAGTAATTGGAAACCTGCCTTCCAGAGAGCTTCAATCATGTCAATGTTTCACCAGTTGTTGGACTTTACCAGCGATGAAACAGCGTCCCACTCCCACAGTGTTTCCTGTTACTAACTTGGACAGGAGTAAAAAAATGATTCACACAAAGAATTATAAACCAGGGGAAAGATATACTCTGAAAACAACAAGAAATGTTGTTCATATCCCACTGTGCTCCCGATAGAAGTCAAAATCCAATGGGCTTTATGAACTAAAACACAAATGGAACTTAACCCAAGATTATTCCCCCACCCCCCGTCCTATTAAATGTTGAATCCTGTTGTGTGAAGAAGGAGTTGCCTGGAACGTTAGCCCATCCCAGAAAGCTCACCAGACTTGGACTGCAGATCAACACTTAAGGATGACCAGCCGCAGCTTAATTTAATGCAATGCTTATTCCCCCCCCCCCAGCAAAAATCTTCAGCATTGCTTCATTGAAACTGGTCTAATTCCAAATAAGATCAGCAATGTCTTTTGGACCGAGTACAAAAGAGAGAGAGCTGAGGTACCTTCGAAACCCAGAACCAAATACATGCAACATTCAGTGGCAGCTCTCCTTGCATCTAATCAAGCACTTTTGAGCCACTATGAACTGTTCCCCAAGAGAATTCATCCAACCATCCATGAGTGCATTCCTGTCAACTCGAAAGCCGAGAGGGGATTTGGTAGAGTATTTAAAATTACAAGAAGGATGGATAGAGTTGATGTGGATAGGCAATTCCATTGCAAGTGGGAGAGATTGAAACAAGAGGTCTTGAGTTAAGAGGCAAAAGTTTTGAAGTAACGTGAGGGGGAACTTCTTGACTCAATGGTGGCTGAGTGGAGTGAGCTTCCGGGAGAAATAGTGAAAGCAGCGTCCATTTTGTCATTTAAGAGAAAATTGGAGGGGCGGGGAATGCAGAGAGGTGGTACTGGAGGAGAGTATTTAGTTCAGAGCAGACGAGAAGGGCCAAATGACCTGTTTCTGTGCTGTAATTGTTCTAGGGGTAAAATGTGTGGCAGTAACTTGGAAGCTCAACATGAACCTTCCGACTCCTAAAATCAAGAAATTTAAGATGTTAGATTTTATTTGAAAGATTTGGTAAATTTTTATAAATACTATCCAGATGTTTTTTTCTTTTTTTCTTTACATCAGGAAAAATTAAATGAAATGGTTCTTGCAGTCAAGAGCAAGAGAATTCCTCCAATCCAGCCCTTGCCCACAAACACCCCCCCCCCCCCCATTCTGGGATCAACCCATCAGCAGCGTCCACTTCAGAGACAAACCTCAGGCACAAACATCCCAAAACCATCATCCCAAGACAAGGGGTTAATTTTTTTTAATCACTATGCATTCATTTGATGTTATTTCAAATAAAAAATCAGTTTTTAATGCATATGTGAAATTAAATAATTTAAAAAAAATAAGATGAATGAAGAATTATTTCAGGAATTATCAATCATCCACTACTCCCATTAACCCCAGACACCAGTACCGAATGAAAAACTAAACTGGCCAGATTGACTGAGTAAACACAGCTAAAATTGGCCAAAAGGTGCTGATGCCATCATTGATTTAAATGCAAGAGACACTGAGGACTGCATTGGGACAGAGATGGTCCATGGACAGCCAATACGGATGCCTTGGGGAACAAAGCCCGCACTGCCAGTTGGGATGAATTAGATTATGACATAAGCAAATATTAGATACCCCACCCCCCCCCACAGAGAGACCCAGCCTTGATTTTCATTTTTTATATTGATAGAGAGATCCCAGACATCACCAAATGTACCGAGACCCCACCGCATGTTATCAGTTAAAGGCAACGTTTTCCTCTCTAATGGAACTTTTACTACCTCTATTACAGGAAACATCCTCCCTGCCTCATTTGCCATTGGAACGTTAGGCCCGCTTGTCGTCACAAGGCCAGAAAACGCTTGAGTCAGAATACTGATCATCGTTTGAGGAGTGACGAAGGAATTTGTGAGCACGATAAGAATCCTGTTTCCCTCTGGTCTGAGATTGGATGGTGAGTCCTCAGCTACACATCCCTGCAACACACTCTCCTTCGCCAACAACTGCCTCACACTCCTATTCACCCCACCAGCTCTGTGCATTGCCCCTCATTCACCTGCGATTTTCCCCCCCACAAACCTTTGTTAACCTGCCACCTCCACTGAAGAGTGGGTGAACTCACAAATCGCTTGCAGACGGGGCCAGATTTGATCCAGAGTCATTGACTTAAAAGGACCATAACACCACCTGTGGCATAAATATTCCCAAACCAATGCTCTAGGGCACTGGGAGAGCAAACAGCTCAAATTCTGCATTTGAGAAGTTTGAACTGCTGCACAACCATCAGGATCAAAGAAAACCCTAGTTTGCTTAGTTTTCAGCTGTCATAGACCACAAAAGGCTTCCAAACCAAAATTCAAAAGACAAGCCCCACAAACAAACAAATCTCTCATAAAGCTCTAACACTCCCCTATCGAGAGGTATCATCTCCTCAAACATCTCAATGCCACAGGTGAGAAAACTGTTTTAACACCCACTCCAAATTAAAAAGGTGCTATTCCCTTAATTGCAGCTCTCTTGAAGGGCGGAGATGGGCCTTGTTTAAAGGGCCAGCCACAATTTACTGAGATATTTCACACCTGAATTAATTGTCCTCCTGATTCCAGCTCAGGGTTTCAAACAGGAGAGTTTCCCCACTCTCGTCACTTGCAGCGTTCAGGCAGAGATGAGGTGATGCTGCCATCAGTGGAAGGTAGGAAGCCTGGTTTTACTGTGGCTGCTTTTTCTGGGGTGGTTCTTTGAGTTATTGGGGTGAAAGGAATCCGGTGTTTGTGGAAGCCCCTGTTTGTGGGTAGTTTGCAAACTGGTGTTCCATGTGGTTCGTGGGTATTGAGCAAGAGAAATGTGTTGTTTTAATGTGTGTGGTTTACGGTGCCTGCAACTTTAGCTCTTGTCTTGGGATGATGGTTTTGGGATGTTTGTGCCTGAGGTTTGGCTCTGAAGTTGTCGGACTCTGGCTTTCCCTTACTCTTAATTTAGTCTGTATGTGGTCTGAGTCCAGCGTGTTCTTTGAATGAAGTGATAGGAGAAGGTATTCGGTTCAACAGTCAATTTATTACCCAGCACAAGAATAAAACTTAACAGAGCTCTGGGTCAGTCGTTAGTTCATAGGTCACCTGCACAGTGAGCTATTCCCCAAGACTGACCCCTATTGTCCAGTTGGCTCAGTTTATATAGATCAACCTTATCATACAGAACAAAAGTTGGCTTCCTTTGCTAGATCTTTTTGCACAAGGGTTATCACAAGTCATCTCCTGTTTTGCAGATATCTGGGGTGTAGCGCTCCCATCTTAATCCTCCAGGCCAGACTATCCTGTTGTTTTGATCAGAAATTAATTCATCACCAGATATTTCTAATCACCATTCTGTTTCTGTCTGGCCAATTTCTGCTGTTCTCTTTAACACCTCCTCATGCCTTAATCTTCCTCCTAGACTGGTTTTCCATTCCCTTGGTTTCTTGCAGGCCATTCTTTGTTCTGGTCTGGCCTGTGTCTCCTGTGCTACTCACCACCTCCTTCAGTTGGAGCTTTCCTCCTAAATCGTTTTATGAATTTCCTCTCCCTGTATTTGGGAGCAGACAATTTTGCTCAGCCAACTTCGCTCCATGCTGTGATTGCCACTTAATCACATTCCTCTTTTTCCCTGAACCATGCAGTACATATCAACTTATTAATTAATCATTTCTTTCATAATGTTTTAACCCCTAGATTCCAACAAAGTGTAGGCTGCTGATGGTTTGATCCCAGAGTTGGGGTGGGGAGGGGGGCGGGGGGTGTTATTTGTGGGCAAGGGCTGGTTTGGAGGCTGCAGGGAATTCTTTTGCTCTTGACTGTAAGAAGCATTTCATTTAATTTTTACTGATGTAACCATCTTACCTTACGTGTGTGTAATATTGCACTATGTTACAGGACAGTCAGTCGAATTTTGATCTTGGCATGTTTAACAGAAAATGACAGTGACCCAGGTTCAAATCTGTCCCTTGTGTCAGGATTTTCCCCCCATCACCTTTTACAAAATGGCAAGGTGAACAGGGGCATTTGTGTGGGTCAGGGTTTTTTTTAAATTAATTTTTAAGAGTTAGTTATATTCTTGTTAATTTTACAAGAATATAATTCAAATCCCGATACATGTGGTTGATTAATACAAATTGAGATCTACCCAGACCCACCCTCTCCACATCCCATATGAGGGACCAGAGATCTTCAACAGATGTTTTATTTAACCATAATATTGTGAATATTTCAAAACTTCACTTCAACCCACCTTTAGGAAATGTGGGCTCCAAAGATAGAATGTTCATCTCGTGAACGATACATTATTTTCTTGTGGTGAACAGTTCCGAACCTCAGCCAGTTTGCAAGATATGGCCACGCACTTTCTAGCTGTACAATTTGCAGCAATTTACACCTGGTAAATATTCAGTTCTAATTTAAATTTAATTCCTTAACATTTCTTGCTCATGGATCCTGTGGGAATTTTTAAAAAAATACTTATTTCAACCAAGCTGCCCAACTTTAGGACATTGCCAAGTCAAATGCAGAAAAGTACAAATGACTTGTTAACATTTGAAACAAATCCGATTCCATGTATTTTCTTTTGAGGTGTCTGGTGAATAAAATTGTATTGAACCAGTCTATCTCATTTATAACGATCAGTCCATTTTCTATGTTCAAATCTCCATCCCATCTTTGCCTCAGTTTATGAATTCCTAATTTCTCAGCTTTTGCAGTCATTTCTACATTACTGAATAAATTTATATTCCCATGACCTGTTTCAGATGGTCAGGGCTTGTTATGACCTGTTACTGTTCTATCTGCCACTGTATTTTACATTTTGCATATCCTCTTCCTAAAGACAAGGAAAGGACTTCTTGTTGGTCATCTAATCTCATGTACCAGTTAGGGTTAGGGAACACAAAAAAATCAACAGGAGTCTGGAAGAGTTGCTCACAGTTCTCGTTAGTAATCATTCTCTGCCTGCCTGATTTCTGGTTTCCAATTTACCCAAATGTCTTAATTTCATAGCAGTCTTAAATTCTTCACTTCAAAGCAGAAACAATGCCATTCAGGGTCTGAGTGGTGCTGGGGGCTTATTGCAGCCTTTGGATCAGGTCTAACAATTTGCACCATTGTTTTGAAGATCAGGCAGGCATTTGGATATGTATGGCTCAGTAGAGGAGGTGAGAATTGATCCCTGTCTGGAATGTGCTTTTTAACTCTCTTTCCCAGCTTTCTGCCAAAGTGGTTTCTTCATCATAATTCCCAGAAGAAGATATTCTACAGCTAATATTCCACACACTTCACCAAATGAGGCTAGTTGTGGGAAAAAGAAGTTCCTGTCTGTGTGGATGGACAATTTAAGGGTGAAAAAATGACCTGATGTCCACATATAGTAACTCAACCAAATTCTGTAAGGACACAAATGCTGGAGAAGCTCATCTGATCAAGCAGTGAACCTTTATAGAGTACAGATACTCGTAGCCCTGTTAAAAGGCACTAGCCTGAAACACTGGTTGTGTATCTTTTTTTAAACTTTATTTATGAACATATAAAATACATAGTAAACAAAATAAACCAACCTCCCAAAAAAAACTATATTCCATCCCCCCTCCCCATAATTACCCCCCCCAAACTCCCTCGACTGAGGGAGAGAAAAATCATATCAATTCGTTGCGGCAGAATGAAAACACCAAACCTAATTTTCCACGTCATCGCAATGCATTTACTGGCCACTGCAAATACTAACTGAATAAACTCAATTTGAGGTTTATCCATTCTTAATCCCGTTGTTCAAGTTGTAATATACCGCATTAGAAAAAGCAGTGGATCGAACATAAAAAGAGTTTCTTTAAAGTAGTTTCAAATAAATCCTCAAAAGGCTTAACTTTATCACACAACCAGACAAAAAAAAGTATTAATTTGAATCCCACAATGAAAACATTAGTCTGAATGACTAAATCCTTATCTTTTTTTCCTGGAGTTAAATACAACTGATGTAAAAAAAAATTATAATTCACCCAATTATATCGCACATTCATCAATTTAATCCACCATCTTCACACATAGTAAGTAGTCCGTTCTTCTTGGGTTAATTCTAAAGAAGAATCTCCCATTTAATCTAAAGTTGGTTTAGCCATTTTCTGTTGTCACAAACATTTCTGAAATAGATCCCTTTTTTTGCCCCATTTACAATTTTCAATTTTAGTTAACTTGGGTATCTTCAATTCCCGCCCAAATCCACCTGTGACAGCACTTGCATGGAATGACACCCGTTTACCATGTCCCTCTGTTCAACCTCACTCCTCAGTGCCCGACCGTTCACCGTGTCTATCTTTTCTTGGTTTGCCCTTCAAAATGTGACACCTCACACTTGTCTGCATTAAATTCCATCTGCCCTTTCTCCAGCTGGTCCAGATCCTTCTGCAAGATTTCCTGGCTGTCCACAACTCCTCCGTTCTTGGTGTCACCTGCCAACTTGCTAATCCAATTCACCACATTATTGTTCCAGCACCTATCCCTGAGGCACATATCTCATCACAGGCCTCCAGTCTGAAGAGCAATTGGTCTCACCAACTCACTGGCTTCTCCTGCACAGCCGTTGTTTCACATCCAAAATACAGAGGACATATGGATGGATGTTAAAATTCTCAAAGGTACATTAGTTAAAATGGTGTCAAATCACAAGGAACAGAAGTTGGCCATTCATGCCACTGTGTCTGATATCCCCTGATCTAAACAGTTCTCGCCTCTCATTCCAAGTTATGGCTTTTTCCCCTGATCCCTTGATACCCTGACTCATTAAACATCTATTAATTCCGCCCCCCCCCCCCCCACCACTTAAACTCTCTTAACAATCCAGCAACAAATTCCATGACCTTCTGGTGAAATAAATTTCTCATCTGCTTTAAATAGGTACCTTCCAATTCTAAGACAATGTCTTTTTATCCAAGGGAAACATTATTCACATCTACTGTCCAATCCTTTCAGCATTGGAAAGGTTTCTGAAATCTCCTCTCCTTCTTCTATACTCCAATGAAGAGTGGAGATATATCATCCTGGTAAATCTCTGCTCTCTCTCCAACATCAGCACATCCTTTTTAAGATAAACTTCGCAGTTCTCCAAATGAGGACTCTCCCATGCCCTATCAACACCTCCCGACCCTAGAAACAAAGGCCAACATAGAATTTGCTTTCTTTTCCTGCCGATCCAACCTGGTGGTTACCCACTCACTATGTTTTCCTGAACGAGAACCCCCCAAGTCCCTTGACACTTGAAATAATTCCATGTAATTTCTGTAACAAATTTGAAATTTTTGGAAAGATTTGGGAATCCTATTTATAAACTGTAGGAATTAAGTTGTAATCGCCCAACCTGAACCTTCTGGCTCCTAAAATCCAGAATATTTGTTAGATTTTATTTGATAGTTTTTTAGTAATTTTTTTATAAATACTTTCCAGATGTTATCTATCTTTTCTATTGGGTTGTTGGGCAGGGGGAATTAAAAAAAATACCATGTATTAATTTTTCATTATCTTTGAATGAGAAATTTACGTACGCATTTAATGCATGTGAAATTAAAATTTTCAAAGAGAAGCTTAACATAACGTAATACATTTGGCTTATTTTCAAGAGTTGTGGAGAGTGAGGAGGGTTTTCATGGAGTACAAAAGGATTTGGACTGTTTGGAAAGATGGCAGATGGAGTTTAATGTAGGTAAGTGTGAGGGGCTTTATTTTGGTAAGAATAACCAAGACGTATGCAGTGAAGGGGAGGGCATTGAGGAACAGAGGGATCTTGGAAGAATGGTTCAATAGACAATAGGAGCAGGAGTAGGCCCTTCGGCCTGTCGAGCCTTCAGAGACCGCCATTTCACAGATCATGGCTGATCACTACTATCAGTACCCCTTTCCAGCCTTATCCCCATAACCCTGAACTCCTTTGCCCACAAGAGTCTTATCTAACTCTCTTTTGAACATAATCAGCGAATCTGCCTCTACCACCCTCTGTGGCAGAGCATTCCACAGATTCACACTTCTCTGAGTAAAACAATGTTTTCTCATCTCCGTCCTAAAGGGCCTACCCTGTATTCTTAAACTATGCCCTCTAGTCCTCGTCTCCCCCATCACTGGGAACAAGTAATCCGACTTCACCCTGTCCATCCCCCTGATAATTTTGTATACCTCAATCATGTCCCCCCTCATCCTTCTAAACTCCATCGGATACAAGTCTAGTTTTTCTAGCCTTTCAGCATATGTCAACCCCGCCATCGCTGGAACTAACCTTGTAAATCTGCGCTGCACATCCTCTATAGCTAGTATGTCCTTCCTCAAAATTGGAGACCTGTACTGGGTGCAATACTCCAGGTGGGGTCTCACCAGGGCCCTGTACAACTGCAGAAGGGCGTCTCTGTTCCTATACTCCAATCCCCTCTTTATGAAAGCCAACATGCCATTTGCCGCCTTCACAGCTTTCTGAACGTGCACGTTAGCCTTCAGTGACCGGTGAACAAGTACACCCAGATCCATTTGCTACTCCCCACACCCTAGCCTGTCTCCATTTAAATAATACTCACCTTTCCTATTATTGCCCCCAAAATGGATAACCTCACATTTGCTCACATTGAACGTCATCTTCCATTCAGCAGCCCAAACCCCAACCTGTCCAAGTCCCTCTGCATTTTCCTGACATCCTCCTCACACCCCACACCACCACCCCGTTTAGTGTCATCTGCAAATTTGCTCATGTTATTAATAATCCCCTCGTCCAAATCATTTACATAAATTACAAACAACTGAGGACCCAATACCGATTCCTACGGCAATCCACTCGTCACATCCTGCCATCCTGAAAAAGACCCGCTTACTCCAACCCTTTGTTTCCTATTTCTTAACCAATTTCCTATCCATGTCAGCACCTTACCTCCAATACCATGCTCCCTGATCTTACCCACTAGTCTCCCGTGCTGTACCTTATCAAAGGCCTTCTGGAAGTCCAAATACACCACATCCACTGGCCCTCCCAAGTCCACCCTCTTTGTCCCATCCTCGAAAAATTCCAGAAGGTTAGTCAAGCATGACTTACCCTTAAGGAATCCATGCTGACTAGCCCTTATACTATTATTTCTGCCTAAGTGTTCTGCTATTACTCCTTTTATGATAGATTCCAGTATCTTCCCCACCACTGACATCAGGCTGACCGGTCTATAATTTCCCGTTTTCTCCCTCCCTCCCTTCTTAAAAATCGGCACCACATCAGCCACACTCCAATCCTCAGGGACCTCCCCCGAATCTATGGAACTTTGGAAAATGTCGACCAGTGCCTCCACAATTTCCATAGCAACTTCTTTAAGCACCCTGGGATGCAGCCCATCAGGCCCTGGGATTTTATCAGCCCTCAGTCCCAACAATTTTCTCACAACCTCCTGCTTCTAGATCCGGATATCCATTAGATCCCCTACTTCCCCAGGAAAGTTCCCCAAGTCTCTTGATACCGCATGACCACTACCCCCTAACTGACCATAACCTATATCCTCCTTGGTGAAGACCGATGCAAAGTATTTGTTAAATTCCTCAGCCATCTCCTTGTTTCCGGTAATAATTCCATCCTTTTCCATTCTTAATGGACCAATTTTAGACCGAACCAATTTCTTCCTCTTCACATATTTAAAAAAGCTTTTGCTATCCTCCATGATATTATTTGCTAATTTCCTCTCATACTTCATTTTCCCCTCTCTTATGACTTTCTTAATTACCCTCTGATGCTCTTTGAAGGTTTCCCAATCCTCTAACTTACCACTCCGCTTCGCTATCTTATACTTACTCCCTTTGGATTTGATAGTGCACTTGATTTCATTAGTTAGCCACGGCTGCCATTTGCATCTCCTAGAGCCTTTCCTCCACTTTGGAATAAATTTGTCTTGAATCCTGTAAAAAATGTCCAAAAATACCTGCCATTTTCCCCAGTTGTCCTCCCAGCTAGTGTATCTTTCCATTTTATTTTGGCTAGCTCCTCCCTCATAGCTGCATAATCCCCTTTATTTAACTGCAGTACAGATGCTTCCGACTTCCTTTCCTTTTCCCTTTCTAATTGCAGCTCAAAAGTAACCATACCATGGTCACTATTCCCTATGGCACCCCTACATCGAGGTCACTTATTAACTCTGCGTCGCTGCACAGCACCAAGTCCAGAATCGACTTCCCCCTGGTATGTTCCTCCTCTAGCTGCTCCAAGAAAGTATCTCGTAGACATTCAATAAACTCACTCTCTTGTGTTCCTGCCCCCGTCTGATTATCCCAGTCCACCTTCATGTTGAAGTCCCCCATAACTACCGTATTGCTACCACTTTGACATGCCACTCTTAATTCCTGATTTATACTGCCACCGATATCTGAGCTACTTTTCGGAGGCCTGTAAATGACCCCCATTATGGTCCTCATGCCTTTACAATTTCTTAATTCTATCCAAACAGACTCTACCCACGTGTTTCAATGTCTTTCCTTTCAAACGCCTGAATTTCATTTCTTACCAACAGAGCTACCCCACCCCCCCTTCCCAACTTTCTGTCTTTTCTATAGGACGTGTACCCGGGAACATTGATTTCCCAATCCATTCGTGGGAATTCGGTCGTGTCCACAGGAAAAAGGGAATCTCAGGGTTGGATGTGATGTCGTGTATGTTCTCTGCCAATCAATGGGAAATCTCCAAATCTTCAATCTTGGTGCAAGAGCCCACGAGGTACAAACCAACCATCTCCTGTCCAAGCTGCAGATTGCAAGGGCTGTAAAGTGCTGCCACCGCCTGTTCACGCCGAGTACTGCATGCATGAAGCTAGGGAGAGAGAGAGAGAGAGAGAGAGAGAGAGGTATAATCCCACCACCTGGTGTCCGGACTCGCGAACTACAGGGTACATGATTTTTATTTTTCATGGGAGTGTTGGAGAATGAGAGGAGACTGGATTAAGGTTAACAAAATAGAGCAAGATGGATAATATGGAGCTCCAATGAACAGGGAGGTCTCACCTGTGAAGGAGCAAGTGTGAGATCTCCCAGTTCATTCTTGCTCGGGCAGTGGTGGCCAATTCAAGACAGCTCCAATTAGGGGAAGAGAATATGCTGTTTCAGGTCATGGGTTTGAAACGGTTTCCCCAGTTGTGCCATTCAGACTCAAGAGAGCAGATGCTTGCAGACAGGAAGGAAACCTAGTTTTATTGTGGAGAATTGCTTGTTTTTCGGGGTGAAGGTTGTTTGTGGTCTGAGATTCCTAAATATTTTACAATGGAAGCAGCACTTTTCCTTGTGCCTGATTGCTACATAGCGGCTAAAATGTCTCAAATCTATCGCTCAGCCAGTACTTTTGGTCATTGATTTGGAGAGAGAGTGATGACTTGGCAATATTTATAGCATGGTGAGTCCAAAGCTCTCAAAGTGACAGTGTGGAACGCGTTTGTCTGTTCTTTGTGTTTCCTGCCACCCTTGAGAACTTAAAAAGTGTCCGTGAATTGTGGTATTGGTGAGACACAAGCTTGTTTTGCCCTCTTTTTGTTCTGTATGTCTATAAAGTTTCAGTTTAGGGATAAAATGTCCAGACACTGTTCTGTTTAAAAGTCTAGTAACCAAATCAGATTCTCCCGAGTTCTTGTCATGGATATGCATCAAGAAGCCTGTTTAGCAGCAGTCGTGTTGCATTAGAGGTGCACATACAATTTTCAAAAATAATGAGTTCTAAACCAGAAAAAGATCAGGTCGTGCCCAAAGGTTCATCTGTGCTGTTGAATTGAATTGATGCCCCCAGGTCCAGAATGTGCACTTCCACCCCATGGTCTTGAGCTTCCCAAATCGCCAATGAACTTACGGCCCCCTTGAGCTGTGGAGTGTGGGAGGAAATCCACACAGACACCGAGAGGATGTAGAAACTTCTTGCAGTCAGTGCTGACTTGATCCTGGGGTGACTCGTGCTGGAGAGGTGGGACGACTGTCCTGCCTTCACCTTGTGATGGCTGATTTTTGTCTGTTGGTGGATGGACGTCTGACATGATATTCCCTTGGCCTTGAGGGAAAGAAGAGTAGAAATTGCAAGGGCTCTGACAGAAATATTTAAAACCTGTTTATCCACAGGTGAGGTGCCAGAGGAATGGATGTAATCTAATGTTCCTTTGTTGAAAAACGGCTTCAAAAGCCAACCAGGTTAGCCTGACAGTGATAGGTTAATTATTGGAGGGTAATCAGAGAGTACCTCGAAAAGAATCTGTTCAAATAGCTGGCCTTGATCAACCATAGCATAGAATACGGGAGTCGGGCAGTGAGGTTGAGACTAGACAAGATATTGGTGAGGCCCTGTTGAGAGTACTGTGTGCAGTTCTGGTCACCAAATGAGAGGAAAGCTATCAACAAAGTAGAGAGGGTGCAGAGAAGATTTACGTCAATGTTACCTGGATATCAGCAACTAGATTACAAAGAAAGATTCAGCAAATGAAGTCTTTATTCTTTGGATTGTAGATAGTTGAGAGGGGATTTGATCGAGGTCTTTAAAATTACTAGGAGGATAGAACGAGTTGATGTGGATAGACTTTTTTCATTGCGAGAGCAGAGATTGAAACAGGAGTTAAAAGTTTGGAAGTAACATGAGGGGGAACTTCTTTACTCAGAGTGGTGGCTGAGTGGAGTGAGCTTCCGGGAGAAATAGTGGCGGCAGGGTCCATTTTGTCATTTCAGGGAAAATTGGAGGGGAGGGGAATGCAGAGAGGTGGTACGAGAGGAGAGTATTTAGTTCAGTGCAGACAAGAAGGGCCAAGTGACCTGTTTCTGTGCTGTAATTATTATAGGGTTAAAATGTGTGGCAGTAACTTGGAAGTCCGATGCGTATTTGGGAATGGGTCGATGGCCACACTGAAATAGGCCGTTGATTCCCACTTGAAATAATTACATCGAATTCACGGAACAAATTTGAATTTCTCTTTTGAAGATTTGGGATGTGTATTTACCAATTGTCGGAATTAAGTTTTAACCACCAACACGAACTTTCTGACTCCTAAAACCAAGAAAACCAAGATTTTATTTGAGAGTTTTGGTCAATTTTTATAAATACTATCTAGATTTTTGCTCTCTTTATTGTTTTCTATTGGGTAGCTGTGGGAGGGGTTACTTTTGAAATCACTATGCATTAATTTTATCTTATTTTCAAATAAGAAATTTAAGTTTTTTAATGCATATGTGAAATTAAATGTAAAAATGTTACAAATAAGATGAATGAAGAATTGTTTCAGGAACTGGCGATCTTCCACGAGTGCCATCAACCCCAGGAAGCAGGAATGTGTGAACGAAACACAAAACTGGCCAGAAGAACTGAGGAAACACAGCTAAAAGTGTCCAAAAAGGTGCTGATGCCATCTTGATTTTAATGCAGGTGACACCGAGGAATGCGTTGGGGCAGAGATGGTCTATGGGCAGCCAATACGGACGCCTTGGGGAACAAAGCCCGCACCACCAGTAGGGATGGATAATGGTGGGTAATGAATAAGCATATATTAGAGACACCGAGAGAGAGCGACACACACATACCCAGACAGACAGACACACACACACACAGACACAGAGAGACAGATACACACACACAGACACACACAGAGACACACACAGACACACACGTAATATTTGCTTAAGTTGTCGTTTGTTTCCATGAAATTATCTCAAAGATATTGCTGCGGGTCGACTGTGGAGGCCACTCCTGTGATCGCGGTTCATTTTACTGCGCTTTTTTGGCCAAAATGGCCACACTTTCACGCACGACCACGCCGTACATGGAAAGATTAATGATGCCTGGCGTCCCATTGGCCTGAAATATTCTATTAAATTTTATTAAAATTTTCAAAAAAAAGCTTAACATAACGTAATACATTTTGCTTATTTTCAAGTTGTGGAGAGTGAGGAGGGTTTTCATGGACTACAAAAGGATTTGGACTGTTTGAAAAGATGGCAGATGGAGTTTAATGTAGGTAAGTGTGAGGTACTTTATTTTGGTAAGAATAACCAAGACGTATGCAGTGAAGGGGAGGGCATTGAGGAACAGAGGGATCTTGGAGGAATGGTTCAATAGACAATAGGAGCAGGAGTAGGCCCTTCGGCCTGTCGAGCCAGCACCACCATTTTACAGATCATGGCTGATCACTACTATCAGTACTCCTTTCCAGCCTTATCCCCATAACCCTTAACTCCTTTGCCCACTAGAGTCTTATCTAATCTCTTTTGAACATAATCAGCGAATCTGTCTCTACCACCCTCTGTGGCAGAGCATTCCACAGATTCACACTTCTCTGGGTAAAACAATGTTTTCTCATCTCCGTCCTAAAGGGCCTACCCTGTATTCTTAAACTATGCCCTCTAGTCCTCGTCTCCCCCATCACTGGGAACAAGTAATCCGACTTTACCCTGTCTGTGCCCCTGATAATTTTGTATACCTCAATCATGTCCCCCCTCATCCTTCTAAACTCCATCGGATACGTCCAATTTTCTAGCCTTTCAGCATATGTCAACCCCGCCATCCCTGGAACTAACCTTGTAAATCTGCTCTGCACATCCTCTATAGCTAGTATGTCCTTCCTCAAAATTGGAGACCAGAACTGGACACAATACTCCAGGTGGGGTCTCACCAGGGCCCTGCAGAACTGCAGAAGGGCGTCTCTGTTCCTATACTCCAATCCCCTCTTTATGAAAGCCAACATGCCATTTTCCTTCTTCACAGCTTTCTGAACGTGCATGTTAGCCTTCAGTGACCGGTGAACAAGTACACCCAGATCCATTTGCTCCTCCCCACTCCCTAGCCTGTCTCCATTTAAATAATACTCAGCTTTCCTATTATTGCCCCCAAAATGGATAACCTCACATTTGCTCACATTGAACGTCATCTTCCATTCAGCAGCCCACACCCCCAACCTGTCCAAGTCCCTCTGCATTTTCCTGACATCCTCCTCACACCCCACACCGCCACCCAGTTTAGTGTCATCTGCAAATCTGCTCATGTTATTAATAATCCCCTCATCCAAATCATTTACATAAATTACAAACAACTGAGGACCCAATACCGATCCCTGCGGCACTCCACTCATTACATGCTGCCATCCTGAAAAAGACCCGCTTTCTCCAACCCTTTGTTTCCTATTTCTTAACCAATTTCCTATCCATGTCAGCACCTTAACTCCAATACCATGCTCCCTGATCTTGCCCACTAGTCTCCCGTGTGGTACCTTATCAAAGGCCTTCTGGAAGTCCAAATACACCACATCCACTGGCTCTCCCAAGTCCACCCTCTTTGTCACATCCTCGAAAAATTCTAGAAGTTTAGTCAAGCATCACTTACCCTTAAGGAATCCATGCTGACTAGCCCTTATACTATTTCTGCCTAAGTGTTCTGCTATTACTCCTTTTATGATAGATTCCAGTATCTTCCCCACCACTGACATCAGGCTGACCGGTCTATAATTTCCCGTTTTCTCCCTCCCTCCCTTCTTAAAAATCGGCACCACATCAGCCACTCTCCAATCCTCAGGGAGCTCCCCCGAATCTATGGAACTTTGGAAAATGTCGACCAGTGCCTCCACAATTTCCATAGCAACTTCTGGGATACAGCCCATCAGGCCCTAGGGATTTATCAGCCCTCAGTCCCAACAATTTACTCACAACCTCCTCCTTCTAGATCCGGATATCCATTAGATCCCCTACTTCCCCAGGAAAGATCCCCAAGTCTCTTGACTTATATCCTCCTTGGTGAAGACAGATGCAAAGTATTTGTTAAATTCCTCAGCCAAGTCCTTGTTTCCGGTAATAATTCCACCCTTTTCCATTCTTAATGGACCAATTGTAGACAGAACCAATTTCTTCCTCTTCACATATTTAAAAAAGCTTTTGCTATCCTCCATTATATTATTTGCTAATTTCCTCTCATACTTCATTTTCCCCTCTCTTATGACTTTCTTAATTACCCTCTGATGCTCTTTGAAGGTTTCCCAATCCTCTAGCTTCCCACTCCACTTTGCTATCTTATACTTACTCCCTTTGGATTTGATATTGCACTTGATTTCATTAGTTAGCCACGACTGCCATTTGCATCTCCTAGAGCCTTTCCTCCACTTTGGAATAAATTTGTCTTGAATCCTGTAAAAAAAATGTCCAAAAATATCTGCCATTTTCCCCAGTTGTCCTCCCAGGTAGTGTATCTTTCCATTTTATTTTGGCTAGCTCCTCCCTCATAGCTGCATAATCCCCTTTATTTAACTGCAGTACAGATGCTTCCGACTTCCTTTCTTTTTCCCTTTCTAATTGCAGCTCAAAAATAACCATACCATGGTCACTATTCCCTAGTGGCTCCCCTACATCGAGGTCACTTATTAACTCTGCGTCGCTGCACAGCACCAAGTCCAGAATCGACTTCCCCCTGGTAGGTTCTTCCACTCGCTGCTCCAAGAAAGTATCTCGTATTGGGTAGGACACGTAACAGCAGCATCGTATAATTCAAAAGCAAGAGGAGTAGCTATATTAATTAGTAAAAATGTGCCATTTAAAATAGAAGAGGAAATAATAGATCCAGCAGGGAGATATGTAATGATAAAATGTCAGATATATTCGGAGTTTTGGAATCTACTCAATGTATATTCACCTAACGAAGAAGATCAAAAGTTTATGCAAGATATCTTTTTGAAGGTAGCAGATACGCAAGGGAACATATTAATAGGAGGGGATTTCAACCTGAATTTGGATTCAAATATGGATAAAACTGGGAAAAAAATTAACAGAAAGAACAGAGTAACCAAATTTATAATTAAATCAATGGAAGAAAGTATCTCGTAGACATTCAATAAACTCACTCTCTTGTGTTCCTGCCCCCGTCTGATTATCCCAGTCCACCTTCATGTTGAAGTCCCCCATAACTACCGTATTGCTACCACTTTGACATGCCACTCTTAATTCCTGATTTATACTGCCACCGATATCTGAGCTACTTTTCGGAGGCCTGTAAATGACCCCCATTATGGTCCTCATGCCTTTACAATTTCTTAATTCTATCAAAACAGACTCTACCCACCTGTTTCAATGTCTTTCCTTTCAAAGGCCTGAATTTCATTTCTTACCAACAGAGCTACCCCACCCCCTCTTCCTAACTTTCTGTCTTTTCTATAGGACGTGTACCCGGGAACATTGATTTCCCAATCCTGCCCTTCCCGCAGCCATGTCTCCGAAACTCCGACATCTCCTGTCCAAGCTGCAGATTGCAAGGGCTGTAAAGTGCTTCCACCGCCTGTTCACACCGAGTACTGCATGCATGAAGCTAGGGAGAGAGAGAGAGAGAGAGGTATAATACCACCACCTGGTGTCCGGACTCGCGAACTACAGGATACATGATTTTTAGTTTTCATGGGAGTGTCGGAGAATGAGAGGAGACTTGATTAAGGTTAACAAAATAGAGCAAGATGGATTATATGGAGCTCCAATGAACAGGGAGGTCTCACCTGTGAAGGAGCAAGTGTGAGATCTCCCAGTTCATTCTTGCTCGGGCAGTGGTGGCCAATTCAAGACAGCTCCAGTTAGGGGAAGAGAATATGCTGTTTCAGGTCATGGGTTTGAAATGGTTTCCCCAGTTGTGCCATTCAGACTCAAGAGAGCAGATGCTTGCAGACAGGAAGGAAACCTAGTTTTATTGTGGAGAATTGCTTGTTTTTCGGGGTGAAGGTTGTTTGTGGTCTGAGATTCCTAAATACTTTACAATAGAAGCAGCAATTTTCCTTGTGCCTGATTGCTACATAGCGGGTAAAATGTCTCAAATCTATCGCTCAGCCAGGACTTTGGGTCATTGATTTGGAGAGAGAGTGATGGCTTGGCAATATTTATAGCATGGTGAGTCCAAAGCTCTCAAAGTGACAGTGTGGAAGGAGTTTGTCTGTTCTTTGTGTTTTCTGCCACCCTTGAGAACTTTAAAAATGTCCGTGAATTGTGGTATTGGTGAGACACAAGCTTGTTTTGCCCTCTTTTTGTTCTGTATGTCTATAAAGTTTCAGTTTAGGGATAAAATGTCCAGACACTGTTCTGTTCAAAAGTCTAGTAACCAAATCAGATTCTCCCGAGTTCTTGTCATGGATATGCATCAAGAAGCCTGTTTAGCAGCAGTCGTGTTGCATTAGAGGTGCACATACAATTTTCAAAAATAATGAGTTTGAAACCAGAAAAAGATCAGGTCGTGCCCAAAGGTTCATCTGTGCTGTTGAATTGAATTGATGCCCCCAGGTCCAGAATGTGCACTTCCACCCCATGGTCTTGAGCTTCCCAAATCGCCAATGAACTTACGGCCCCCTTGAGCTGTGGAGTGTGGGAGGAAATCCACACAGACACCGAGAGGATGTTGAAACTTCTTGCAGTCAGTGCTGACTTGATCCTGGGGTGACTCGTGCTGGAGAGGTGGGACTACTGTCCTGCCTTCACCTTGTGATGGCTGATTTTTGTCTGATGGTGGATGGAGGTCTGACATGATATTCCCTTGGCCTTGAGGGAAAGAAGAGTAGAAATTGCAAGGGCTCTGACAGAAATATTTAAAACCTGTTTGTCCACGGGTGAGGTGCCAGAGGAATGGATGTAATCTAATGTTCCTTTGTTGAAAAACGGCTTCAAAAGCCAACCAGGTGAGCCTGACAGTGATAGGTTAATTATTGGAGGGTAATCAGAGAGTACCTCGAAAAGAATCTGTTCAAATAGCTGGCCTTGATCAACCATCACATAGAATACAGGAGTCGGGCAGTGAGGTTGAGACTAGACAAGATATTGGTGAGGCCCTGTTGAGAGTACTGTGTGCAGTTCTGGTCACCAAATGAGAGGAAAGCTATCAACAAAGTAGAGAGGGTGCAGAGAAGATTTACGTCAATGTTACCTGGATATCAGCAACTAGATTACAAAGAAAGATTGAGCAAATGAAGTCTTTATTCTTTGGATTGTAGATAGTTGAGAGGGGATTTGATCGAGGTCTTTAAAATTACTAGGAGGATAGAACGAGTTGATGTGGATAGACTTTTTTCATTGCGGGGAGCAGGGATTGAAACAGGAGGTAAAAGTTTGGAAGTAACATGAGGGGGAACTTCATTACTCAGAGTGGTGGCTGAGTGGAGTGAGCTTCCGGGAAAAGTAGTGGCGGCAGGGTCCATTTTGTCATTTCAGGGAAAATTGGAGGGGAGGGGAATGCAGAGAGGTGGTACGAGAGGAGAATATTTCGTTCAGTGTAGACAAGAAGGGCCAAATGACCTGTTTCTGTGCTGTAATTGTTATAGGGTTAAAATGTGTGGCAGTAACTTGGAAGTCCGATGCGTATTTGGGAATGGGTCGATAGCTACACTGAAATAGGCCGTTGTATCCCACTTGAAATAATTACATTGAATGCACGGAACAAATTTGAATTTCTCTTTTGAAGATTTGGGATGTGTATTTTCCAATTGTAGGAATTAAGTTGTACTCACCCAACACGAACTTTCTGACTCCTAAAACCAAGAAAACCAAGATTTTATTTGAGAGTTTTGCTCAATTTTTATGAATACTATCTAGATGTTTCCTCTCTTTATTGTTTTCTATTGGGCAGCTGTGGGAGGGGTTACTTTTTAAATCACTATGCATTAATTTTATCTTATATTCAAATCAGAAATTTAGGTTTTTTCATGCATATGTTAAATTAAATGTAAAAATGTTACAAATAAGATAAATGAAGAATTGTTTCATGAACTGGAGATTTTCATCGAGTGCCATTAACCCCAGGCAGCAGGAATGTGTGAACGAAACACAAAACTGGCCAGAACAACTGAGGAAATACGGCTAAAAGTGTCCAAAAAGGTGCTGATGCCACCTTGATTTTAATGCAGGTGACACCGAGGAATGCGTTGGGGCAGAGATGGTACATGGACAGCCAATACGGACGCCTTGGGGAACAAAGCCCGCACCACCAGTCGGGATGGATAATGGTGGGTAATGAATTAGCAAATATTAGAGACACCGATAGAGAGCGACACACATACCCAGACAGACAGACAGACAGAGACACACACACACACACACACACACACACACACACACACACACACACACACACACACAGGCAGAGACAGAGAGAGACTCTGACAGCGAGAGAGAGACAGAGATACACACAGACGGAGACACACACAGATGGAGAGAGAGATACACATAGACAGAGACAGGGAGACACACATAGAGACAGAGAGACACACACACGACACAGAGACAGACATACACACAGACAGACACAGAGAGACACACATAGAAACAGAGAGAGACACACACACGACACAGAGAGAAAGATACACACACACACACACACACAGACACAGACACACACATACAGACACAGAGAGAGTCACACATTGAGACACAGAGGGAGAGACAGAGCGAGAGACACACACAGACAGCGAGACACACAGAGACACAGAGAGGGAAACACACACAAACAGACAGAGAGAGAGACACAGAGGGAGAGAGAGAGACACACACACACAGACCCACACAGAGAGAGACACAGACAGAGAGAGAGAGATAGACAGAGAGAGAGACATGGACAGAAAGACACAGACAGAGAGACACAGACAGAGAGACACAGACAGAGAGACACAGACACACGGACACAGACACACAGACACAGAGAGAGACACACAGAGAGAGAGACACACACACACAGAGACAGACACACAGAGACAGACACAGATACAGAGACACAGACAGAGAGAGACACACACACACATACCCAGACAGACAGACACACTCACACACAGACACAGAGAGACAGATATACAGACACAGACACACAGAGAGACACATACAGACAGAGAGAGAGACACTGACAGCGAGAGAGAGACAGAGAGAGAGACACAGACAGAGAGAGACACAGCGAGAGAGTCACAGACATACACACAAAGAGACACACACAGACAGAGACAGACACAGAGACAAACACAGAGTGACACAAAGAGAGACACAGATAGAGAGACAGAGACACAGACTGAGAGAGAGACACAGACAGAGAGAGAGAGACACAGACAGACAGAGACACAGACAGACAGACACAGACAGAGAGAGAGAGACACACAGAGAGATAGTGACACACACAGACTGACAGAGAGAGACCCCTTGGTTGTGCACTTAACTTCCTCATCTCTCCTGGCAGGATCTACCCGTGGACCATGACATCTGTCTGCTCATCCTCCTTCCTGAGAATGGTGTGAACTCTACCCTAGAAACACCACAGCAAAGAAAAGAGACCCTTCTGCCCTTCTCGTCCATGGTGAAATATCATTCTGCCAGTCTCATCGACCTGCACCCAGTCCCTAACCCTCCTGACTTCTCACATCCATGGATCTCTGCAATTGATTCTTAAAACGTAAGAGTTTGAATGTTAAATGGCAGACCATTGAGGAGTGTTGTCAAACAAAGGGATTGAGGAACTGTGGTACAGAACTGCCCGAAAGTGGAGTCCCTTGTAGAGATGGGGGGGTGGGGGGGAGTGAAGAAAGCTTCTGGTATTTTGGCCTTCAGAAATGAGAGGATTGAGTGCAGGAGGTGGGAGGCCACGAGGAAGTTGGACGAGGCATGGGTGAGGCCAACTTGGGAACGTTGTGTGCCGTTTGGGTGGCCGGAGGAGAGGAAGGATAGGAATGAGACAGCGCGTCGAGGAGAGGGACAAGAAAGTGGTCTGGCTTTCGGGGTTTGAGTTCCAGGGGAAGGTTGGACAGGCTGGGACTTTATTCCCTGGAGCGTAGAAGATTGAGGAAGATTTGAAAATTGTGAGGGGGGACGGATCGTGTCCATGGGGACAGGCTGTTTCCAAGGAGAGTGGGAGAGATTCAAAGAGGAGGACATGGATTGAGATTGAAGGGGGATTTTTTTCCCTCAGAGGAGGGTGGGAGCGTGGAATGAGCTTTGGGCCAAGGTGGTGGAGGTGGGATGGACTGGACTCTTGTGGGGGGGAATGTGGGGCAGGTCCTGGTGTGGAAATGTGCAGCCTGAAGGGGAGATGGACTTGAGGCCCGAGGCAGCTCTCGGACCCTTCCCCAGTGGGACGAGGTTCTCAGGAGAGAGGGGGCTCCAAAGGGCTGGACCTCGAACCCTGGGGCTCCATCCAGGGGCTCGGGTGGTGGAGAGGAGATCCCGTGGAGGGGTGGCCCAAGCTCTCGCGAGAGCGACCCCTGGTGGCTGCCATGTTGTTGATCTTTGCCGCCTTTGGAGGAGTTGGTGGCGAGCGGGAGGGGGAGAGAGGTTCATGTCGGTTCCTCACGGGCGGGAATCGGGGCATTTTGGGAGCGAGACCAGGGAGGACAGAGATTCCACGGGTCGCCCTTTGGGTCGGGGGTGGCCGGAGCTCGGAGGGGAACGGGCAGGGGGATGGTTGTGAGGTGGGGCCGGGGAACCGTGAGGGAGTTTGGGTCGGGGTGGCGTTAGGGTTTGTGGTAGTCGGGGACCCGCGAGGCTGAAGGGGGCGGTCGGGGTCCGTGAGGCTGTGGGGGGGAGGGGGATCCGCGAGGCTGAGGGGGATCGGGGACCCGCGAGGTTGAGGGGAGTCGTAGCCCGCTAGGCTGAAGGGCGTCGCGGCCCGCGAGTCTGAGGGGGGTCGGGTCCCACGAGGCTGAGGGGGGAACGCTCCAACGAGGCTGAGCGGTGTCGGGGCCCGCGAGGCAGATGGGTGTCGGGGCCCGCGAGGCAGAGGGGGGGGTTGGGGCCCGCGAGGCAGAGGGGGGAGAGGGACGGGGACCCAGAAAGGTGAGGGGGTCGGGGACCCAGAAGGGTGAGGGGGTCGGGGACCCAGAAGGGTGAGGGGGTCGGGGTCCCAGAAGGGTGAGGGGGACCCGCCAGAGGGGTGTGGGAGATCTGCCAGAGGAGTGAGGGACACGCAAGGCTGTGGGGGGCGGGGATCCTGCGAGACTGAGGGGGACGGGTATCCAGAAGGTTGACGGACACGCAAGGCTGAGGTACTCGTGGAACCAAAAGGGTGAGGGGAATGAGGACCCAGAAGGGTAATGGTGATCAGGACACAGAAGGGTGAGGGTGTTCAGGACTCAGAAGGGTGAGGGTGATCAGGACCCAGAAGTGTGAGGGTGATCAGGACCCAGAAGGGTGAGGGTGATCAGGACCCAGAAAGGTGAGGGGGGACGGGGACCCAAAAAGCTGAGGGGGGACGGGGACCCAGAAGGCTGAGGGGGAACGGGGACCCAGAAGGATGAGGGGGGACGGGGACGGGGACCCAGAAGGCTGAGGGGGGAAGGGGACCCAGAAGGCTGAGGGGGGAAGGGGACCCAGAAGGCTGAGGGGGGACGGGGACCCAGAAGGCTGAGGGGGGACGGGGACCCAGAAGGCTGAGGAGGGACGGGGACCCAGAAGGCTGAGGGGGGACGGGGACCCAGAAGGCTGAGGGGGGACGGTGACCCAGAAGGCTGAGGGGGGACGGGGACCCAGAAGGCTGAGGGGGGACGGGGACCCAGAAGGCTGGGGGGACGGGGACCCAGAAGGCTGAGGGGGGTTGGGGACCCAGAAGGCTGAGGGGGGACGGGGACCCAGAAGGCTGAGGGGGGACGGGGACCCAGAAGGCTGAGGGGGGACGGGGACCCAGAAGGCTGAGGGGGGACGGGGACCCAGAAGGCTGAGGGGGGACGGGGACTCAGAAGGCTGAGGGGGGACGGGGACCCAAAAGGCTGAGGGGGGACGGGGACCCAGAAGGCTGAGGGGGGACGGGGACCCAGAAGGCTGCGGGGGGACGGGGACCCAGAAGGCTGCGGGGGGACGGTGACCCAGAAGGCTGCGGGGGGACCGGGACCCAGAAGGCTGAGGGGGGACGGGGACCCAGAAGGCTGAGGGGGGACGGGGACCCAGAAGGCTGAGGGGCGGGCGGGGACCCAGAAGGCTGAGGGGGGACGGGGACCCAGAAGGCTGAGGGGGGACGGGGACCCAGAAGGCTGAGGGGGGACGGGGACCCAGAAGGCTGAGGGGGGACGGGGACCCAGAAGGCTGAGGGGGTACGGGGACCCAGAAGGCTGAGGGGGGACGGGGACCCAGAAGGCTGCGGGGGGACGGGGACCCAGAAGGCTGCGGGGGGACGGGGTCCCTGAAGGCTGCGGGGGGACGGGGACCCAGAAGGCTGCGGGGCGACGGGGACCCAGAAGGCTGCGGGGGGACGGGGACCCAGAAGGCTGCGGGGGGACGGGGACCCAGAAGGCTGCGGGGGGACGGGGACCCAGAAGGCTGAGGGGGGACGGGGACCCAGAAGGCTGAGGGGGGACGGGGACCCAGAAGGCTGAGGGGGGACGTGGACGGGGACCCAGAAGGCTGAGGGGGGACGTGGACGGGGACCCAGAAGGCTGAGGGGGGAAGGGGACGGGAACCCAGAAGGTTGAGGAGGTACGGTGACCCAGAAGGCTGAGGGGGGACGGGGATGGGGTCCCAGAAGGCTGAGGGGGGGAGGGGACGGGGACCCAGAAGGTTGAGGAGGTATGGTGACCCAGAGGGCGGAGGGGGGACCGGGACGTGGACCCAGAAGGCTGAGGGCACCTGCGAGGCTGAAGGTGGGGGTGGGAACCCGGTTGCTTTGGGGGATCCGTATGGTTGAGGGGATCGGAGAACTGCGAGTGTGAGGGGGACCCGTGAGGTTGAGGGAGTCCCGGCCCCATGGATGGGAATGAGCAGGAAGGGGTGCTGCTCAGTGGGACGAGAATATCAGTTCACCACAGACTGTAAACTTTCAGTTCTGTAATGAGACGTCATTAACTATAACACCGACAGCCCAACCCTCTTTCTCCCAGTTTCACTGCAGACATTGGAAGACGGTCCTCTTTAAAATAATTCAAATACCCCTGGGCGCGGACCCGCCGAAGCCACAGATTAGAATCTGCATCTCAGATGGTGAAGTCTTCAGATTTTTCTTTAAAATATTGTTTACATTGTAAAACCATTTGGAAAGTGCATTAACATATATTGCAATGTTCAATTCAAAAGGAAAAACTAGCACTAAGCAAGGTTAAAAAAAAACACACAGGAATCAAGTGCCATCATCTTGGAGATGGATTTCACAGTGACTAAGGACAAGATTTGTTCTTGTCTCTACCTGTGCACACACGAGGATGAGAGCAGTGTTTGAGATGCTCTAGCCAGAAAGAATTCCGATCCATATTCCCACGGTTTTATTCCTCGTATTTCAGATTGAAATAGCAGAGAATGAGAATCCAGGCAAAAGGACAGAAGCCCAGACCAAGCAACAATTTGAGCAGAAGGATTTAGTTCCACCGGTAGAGAGAGAGAGAGAGTGGAAGGATACTGTCAGAATGCCCATAGGATTTAACCTGTTTAAAAGCAGGTGGCACAAATCTGTGCAGAGGGGCACAATTTAAAGGTGATTGCAGATGTTTGATTGGGAAGCTTCAGGAATTCAGCCCATCAGAATGAAGTAAATGCAATATCCAGTGAGAGAAACCTTGGGCTTTTCTCTGCAGTGATGCAGGAAGCTCATAGAGTGTTGGATTTCAGGCAGAGCTTGGTGGAGGAGCAGGCAGTGCTGAGGAAACACAAGGCTGCTGAAGGACTTGTAGAAAGAGAACGTGCAGAAGGCTGCGGGTGCCTGGAGTGCATGGCCGGGCAGGATGGTGTGGTCTGGAATAATAGGGACCTTTAACATTTAGACAGGCACATTGATGCAAGAAAAATAGTGGGTTTACGGGTGTGAGGGGTGAAAGGTTCAGTTTGTAGTAGGTTTGATCAGTTGTCTTGTGACACCAATACCCCTGAGCAAAAATCTCTACAAAAGTATGGACACCGCCCAGGACATCTCATGTAAAAACCCGCCACATTTGAGAACATTTGCAGGGAACGCTGCTGTCAGAGAGCAGCAGCAATCAAGGATCCACATCACCCGCTCTGTTCGCACTGCTCCCATCAGGAAAGAGGTATAGCCAGGTTCAGGAACAGCAGCTACCCCTTCATCACGAGACTCAACACACATTCAGGGACTCATTTAAAGACTCTCCCTTTTGCACTTTGAATTTTTTCTCTCTCTATTGCAGTTTGTTTTCATATCCACATTTTCAGAGATTACAAGTAGATGAGTCCAGTTGGGGAAACTTGGTTTTGGTATATATAATGGTTACATTCATCCCCTTTTATTGTTCATTTATATTAGTGTCTGGGCCCCTATGTGTTCCAGGTACAGCTCACAGACCTTTACTAAAGGGTCACGTTTATGTGATTTTTTTTTCCCGTAGGTAACAGCAGTTCATTTCCACAGCCCAGCGTGCTATCGGACATCCAGTTGATCGTGATACATCTTTTCGCGAAGGCCAGTGCTAGTTTTATAAATGAGATTAGATATTTGGTCAAGTTGTCGCTTGTTTCCATGAAGATATTGCTCCAGGTCTCACGTGGAGGTCACTCGTGATCGTGGTTAATTTTTCTGTGCTTTCTTGCCAAAATGGCCTCACTTTCACGCACGACCACGTAGAAAAGTTTAATGAAGCTCATCATCCCATTGGCCTTCATTTTGGTTGAAGCACTGCATGCAGATTTTACAAAGCAGTCTGAAACCCTTTTTCCACGGGAATCCCAGTTCATTGGCCATGCAGTGTCTCAGGTTAGGAAGCCCTTGGTGCCATTTCCACTGGGACACAAGATTGCTTTTCCACTGAACACAACTCATCCCCGGGGAGCGGAGTGTTCTGCCTTCGACTGGAAACAGGTGATTCTCTGCTGTCTCTCTTCCACTGGTTTTACCATCAGGCCGACGTCGGCAAACGCCGAGGATATGAGTAGGGTTAGAGGTGGCGTGAAATGACATCGTTTGACACTGGCATTTGGACAGTGTCCCTTTTCCACTGGACCCTGTCCCAGTAAATTCCTGGGATTGGCCATGAGGGGCTGTAATTTTGAAGTTGAAACACTTTGCAGAGCAAAGTCTTGGAATTTAATTTCTTCAACTATGTACGCTATTCTGGCGCTCCATCCTGTAGGATGTAGATGGTTCCTTTCATAGCACCTGAATCAATTCCTGACTAATCACAGAGCACTTCTGGTGTAGGGATTGCTTCAAGTGGAATTTGAGTTTGAGAGCATTTTGAAAACCACAGGTCTAAGTTATAGGGAAAGGTTAAGCAAAATTTTTATTCTGCGGAGCATAAAAGGTTGAGGTTGGATTGGGTTGAGGTATTTAAAATTATTGGGGTATAGATTTGACGTGGGTTGAGAGAAAGGGGCAGAAGTTTCGAGGAAATGTGAGGGGGGGACTTTCACTCAGAGTGGTGGGTGTGTGGAATGGACTTGCAGATGAAGTGGAGGAGGCAGGCTCAATATTAGCTCTTAAGGAAAAGTTGGATATGTATTTGGACAGGAAAGGAATGGAGGGTCAAGGGGCGAGTGTAGGTCAATGGGATTAAGTAGGACAAAGTGTTCGGTGTGGACTCGAAGGGCAAAGTTGGCCTATTTCGATGCTGTAATAGTTAGAGAGGTAAAACGTGTATGTGAACATTTTGGGTCCAGTGACCATAGATTAGTTTCCAATCAATTATGGATAAGAGTGGGGTCTGCTGCAACAGCACCACTCAATCAATGCACCGGACACAGTTAATCAGGAAAGATGTTTATTCAGACTTGTTCCTCTCTTAGGTCTCTTGCCCACGACCTTACCAGAGAGAGGGGGATCTTTTTCTCTTCTATCCATCAGTGACTGGTGTCATCCTCTGTTCTGCTAATATTTCAAAACAGCACTGAGCCCACGTTAAATGTTCCACTTGAAACTCAAACATGTTACAGACTAAACCAAGCCAGTCATCTTTGCTAAAATTAATGATGAGGGAGAAAATGAAGGGAATAGAAAGCAAGGGAGTAACAGGGAGAGGATGCAGAAAATAATGCAGGCTGAATGAGAGGGGAAAGAAATCAGGCTTCAGATGATTAAGGAAGACGAGGCGAAAGAAGGAGACCCTAGGACACTGCCACCCTATGTTGAGAATGAGGACTCAAAAGATTCCTTGTGGGCAAGGCTATCTGCATGTGCTTCCCAGCAGCCACCGTGACCAGTCCTGCATCTCACTTGATTCAATAAAAGGTGGTTTCAGACTTGGCTCTGACGTAAACAATTTGCTCATTTTCAAACCAACTTTCCTCCCTCCGTCATTGACGGCCGTGACACTGTGCACGAGTGAGGAAGATGGGGTGAAAGATCTTGAACTGAAAGTTACCTGCAGTAATTGGAAAGCTGCCTTCAAGAGAGCTTCAATCATGTCAATGTTTCACCAGTTATTGGACTTTACCAGCGATGAAACAGCGTCCCACTCCCACAGTGTTTCCTGTTACTAACTTGGACAGGAGTAAAAAAATGATTCACACAAAGAATTATAAACCAGGGGAAAGATATACTCTGAAAACAACAAGAAATGTTGTTCATATCCCACTGTGCTCCCGATAGAAGTCAAAATCCAATGGGCTTTATGAACTAAAACACAAATGGAACTTAACCCAAGATTATTCCCCCACCTCCCGTCCTATTAAATGTTGAATCCTGTTGTGTGAAGAAGGAGTTGCCTGGAACGTTAGCCCATCCCAGAAAGCTCACCAGACTTGGACTGCAGATCAACACTTAAGGATGACCAGCCGCAGCTTAATTTAATGCAATGCTTATTCCCCCCCCCCCCCAGCAAAAATCTTCAGCATTGCTTAATTGAAACTGGTCTAATTCCAAATAAGATCAGCAATGTCTTTTGGACCGAGTACAAAAGAGAGAGAGCTGAGGTACCTTCGAAACCCAGAACCAAATACATGCAACATTCAGTGGCAGCTCTCCTTGCATCTAATCAAGCACTTTTGAGCCACTATGAACTCTTCCCCAAGAGAATTCATCCAACCATCCATGAGTGCATTCCTGTCAACTCGAAAGCCGAGAGGGGATTTGGTAGAGTATTTAAAATTACAAGAAGGATGGATAGAGTTGATGTGGATAGGCAATTCCTTTGCAAGTGGGAGAGATTGAAACAAGAGGTCTTGTTAGAAGTAACATGAGGGGGAACTTCTTGACTCAGAATGGTGGCTGAGTGGAGTCAGCTTCTGGGAGAAATAGTGGCAGCAGGGTCCATTTTGTCATTTCAGAAAAAATTTGAGGGGATGGGAATGCAGAGAGGTGGTACTGGAGGAGAGTATTTAGTTCAGAGCAGACGAGAAGGGCCAAATTACCTGTTTCTGTGCTGTAATTGTTATAGGGGTAAAATGTGTGGCAGTAACTTGTAAGCCCAACATGAACCTTCCGACTCCTAAAATCAAGAAATTTAAGATGTTAGATTTTAGTTGAAAGATTTGGTAAATATTTATAAATACTATCCAGATGTTTTTTCTTTTTTTCTTTACATCAGCAAAAATTAAATGAAATGGTTCTTGCAGTCAAGAGCAAGAGAATTCCCTGCAGCCTCCAAACCAGCCCTTGCCCACAAACCCCCCCACCCCCCCATTCTGGGATCAACCCATCAGCAGCGTCCACTTCAGAGACAAACCTCAGGCACAAACATCCCAAAACCATCATCCCAAGACAAGGGGTTAATTTTTTTAATCACTATGCATTCATTTGATGTTATTTCAAATAAAAAATTAGTTTTTAATGCATATGTGAAATTAAATAATTTAAAAAAAAATAAGATGAATGAAGAATTATTTCAGGAATTATCAATCATCCACTACTCCCATTAACCCCAGACACCAGTACTGAATGAAAAACTAAACTGGCCAGATTGACTGAGTAAACACAGCTAAAATTGGCCAAAAGGTGCTGATGCCATCATTGATTTAAATGCAAGTGACACTGAGGACTGCATTGGAACAGAGATGGTCCATGGACAGCCAATACGGACGCCTTGGGGAACAAAGCCCGCACTGCTAGTTGGGATGAATTAGATTATGACATAAGCAAATATTAGACACCCCCCCCCCACAGAGAGACCCAGCCTTTATTTTCATTTTTTATATTGATAGAGAGATCCCAGACATCACCAAATGAACCGAGACCCCACCGCATGTTATCAGTTAAAGGCAACGTATTCCTCTCTAATGGAACTTTTACTACCTCTATTACAGGAAACATCCTCCCTGCCTCATTTGCCATTGGAACGTTAGGCCCGCTTGTCGTCACAGGGCCAGAAAACGCTTGAGTCAGAATACTGATCATCGTTCGAGGAGTGACGAAGGAATTTGTGAGCACGATAAGAATCCTGCTTCCCTCTGGTCTGAGATTGGATGGTGAGTCCTCAGCTACACATCCCTGCAACACACTGTCCTTCGCCAACAACTGCCTCACACTCCTATTCACCCCACAAGCTCTGTGCATTCCCCCTCATTCACCTGCGATTGTTTCCCCCCCCCCCCACCACAAACCCCTGTTAACCTGCCACCTCCACTGAAGAGTGGGTGAACACACAAACCCCTTGCAGACGGGGCC
Source organism: Narcine bancroftii (assembly GCF_036971445.1). Classification (NCBI taxonomy): domain Eukaryota; kingdom Metazoa; phylum Chordata; class Chondrichthyes; order Torpediniformes; family Narcinidae; genus Narcine; species Narcine bancroftii. Next base: position 935,151 of record NW_027211804.1, on the reverse strand, counting down.
AGATTTGATCCAGAGTCATTGTCTTAACAGGACCATAACACCACCTGTGGCATAAATATTCCCAAACCAATGCTCTAGGGCACTGGGAGAGCAAACAGCTCAAATTCTGCATTTGAGAAGTTTGAACTGCTGCACAACCATCAGGATCAAAGAAAACCCTAGTTTGCTTAGTTTTCAGCTTTCATAGACCACAAAAGGCTTCCAAACCAAAATTGAAAGGACAAGCCCCAAAAACAAACAAATCTCTCATACAGCTCTAACACTCCCCTATCTAGAAGTATCATCTCCTCAAACATCTCAATGCCACAGGTGAGAAAACTGTTTTAACTCCCACTCCAAATTAAAAAGGTGCTATTCCCTTAATTGCAGCTCTCTTGAAGGGCGGAGATGGGCCTTGTTTAAAGGGCCAGCCACAATTTACTGAGATATTTCACACCTGAATTAATTGTCCTCCTGATTCCAGCTCAGGATTTAAAACAGGAGAGTTTCCCCACTCTCGTCACTTGCAGCTTTCAGGCAGAGATGAGGTGATGCTGCCATCAGAGGAAGGTAGGAAGCCTGGTTTTACTGTGGCTGCTTTTTCTGGGGTGGTTCTTTGAGTTGTTGGGGTGAAAGGAATCCGGTGTTTGTGGGTAGTTTGCAAACTGGTGTTCCATGTGGTTCGTGGGTATTGAGCCAGAGAAATGTGTTGCTTTAATGTGTGTGGTTTACGGTGCCTGCAACTTTAGCTCTTGTCCTGGGATGATGGTTTTGGGATGTTTGTGCCTGAGGTTTGGCTCTGAAGTTGTCGGACTCTGGCTTTCCCTTACTCTTAATTTAGTCTGTATGTGGTCTGAGTCCAGCGTGTTCTTTGAATGAAGTGATAGGAGAAGGTATTCGGTTCAACAGTCAATTTATTACACAGCACAAGAATAAAACTTAACAGAGCTCTGGGTCAGTCGTTAGTTCATAGGTCACCTGCACAGTGAGCTATTCCCCAAGACTGACCCCTATTGTCCAGTTGGCTCAGTTTATATAGATCAACCTTATCATACAGAAGAAAAGTTGGCTTCCTTTGCTAGATCTTTTTGCATAAGGGTTATCACAAGTCATCTCCTGTTTTGCAGATATCTGGGGTGTAGCGCTCCCATCTTAATCCTCCAGGCCAGACTATCCTGTTGTTTTGATCAGAAATTAATTCATCACCAGATATTTATAATCACCATTCTGTTCCTGTCTGGCCAATTTCTGCTGTTCTCTTTAACACCTCCTCATGTCTTATTCTTCCTCCTAGACTGGTTTTCCATTCCCTTGGTTTCTTGCAGGCCATTCTTTGTTCTGGTCTGGCCTGTGTCTCCTGTGCTACTCACCACCTCCTTCAGTTGGAGCTTTCCTCCTAAATCGTTTTATGAATTTCCTCTCCCTGTATTTGGGAGCAGACAATTTTGCTCAGCCAACTTCGCTCCATGCTGTGATTGCCACTTAATCACATTCCTCTTTTTCCCTGAACCATGCAGTACATATCAACTTATTAATTAATCATTTCTTTCATAATGTTTTAACCCCTAGATTCCAACAAAGTGTAGGCTGCTGATGGTTTGATCCCAGAATTGGGGTGGGGAGGGGGGAGGGGGGTGTTATTTGTGGGCAAGGGCTGGTTTGGAGGCTGCAGGGAATTCTTTTGCTCTTGACTGTAAGAAGCATTTCATTTAATTTTTGCTGATGTAACCATTGTCAGAAATAAAACTTCTCACACATGAGTCTCTTTAAAACTGATGACACGACAAGCTTTATTTACAAGTCTGCAGAGTTGGACTCAACTGGCTTCTCACCAGTTAAGCCCCGATACATACAGTGCATTGATTTTTATCCCCTTATTGTTTGCCCTTCCCCTTCTTATTAATACTGTTTTAATTGGTTAGTATTGCAAAAGCATTCTAAGTAAAACTGCATTTTTAATTATCACGTTCGTTACGTACGTTGTGAACTCTACATACACTAAATTCTGTTTCTCACCCTTCTTATCAATCTTTTGTCTCCTGCATGTCTCTCACTATGACCATGAAAAGATAGGTTTAAAAAAAAACATATCCAGCTGAACCTTTTGTCCTTGGCTGCTAGTAAGCTACCTGTCCGTTCTGGCTTCCCTTTTTATGATTAATCATCACATTTTAACTTAAGTCATTTTAACCTAAATTCTCTATATAACAACCATCTTACCTTAAGTGTGTGTAATATTGCACTTTGTTACAGGACAGTCAGTCAAATTTTGATCTTGGCATGTTTAACAGAAAATGACAGTGACCCAGGTTCAAATCTATCCCTTGTGTCAGGATTTTCCCCCCATCACCTTTTACAAAATGGCAAGGTGAACAGAGGCATTTGTGTGGGTCAGGGTTTTTTTTTAAATTAATTTTTAAGAGTTAGTTATATTGTTAATTTTACAAGAATATAATTCAAATCCCGATACATGTGGCTGATTAATACAAATTGAGATCTACCCAGACCCACCCTCTCCACATCCCATATGAGGGACCAGAGATCTTTAACAGATGTTTTATTTAACCATAATATTGTGAATATTTCAAAACTTCACTTCAACCCACCTTTAGGAAATGTGGGCTCCAAAGATAGAATGTTCATCTCGTGAACGATACATTATTTTCCTGTGGTGAACAGTTCCGAACCTCAGCCAGTTTGCAAGATATGGCCACGCACTTTCTAGCTGTACAATTTGCAGCAATTTAAACCTGGTAAATATTCAGTTTTAATTTAAATTTAATTCCTTAACATCTCTTTCTAATGGATCCTGTGGGAATTTTTAAAAAGATACTTATTTCAACCAAGCTGCCCAATTTTAGGACATTGCTAAGTCAAATGCAGAAAAGTAGAAATGACTTGTTAACATTTGAAACAAATCCGATTCCATGTATTTTCTTTTGAGGTGTCTGGTGAATAAAATTGTATTGAACCAGTCTATCTCATTTATAACGATCAGTCCATTTTCTATGTTCAAATCTCCATCCCATCTTTGCCTCAGTTTATGAATTCCTAATTTCTCAGCTTTTGCAGTAATTTCTACATTACTGAATAAATTTATATTCCCATGACCTGTTTCAGATGGTCAGGGCTTGTTATGACCTGTTACTGTTCTATCTGCCACTGTATTTTACATTTTGCATATCCTCTTCCTAAAGACAAGGAAAGGACTTCTTGTTGGTCATCTAATCTCATGTACCAGTTAGGGTTAGGGAACACAAAAAAATCAACAGGAGTCTGGAAGAGTTGCTCACAGTTCACGTTAGTAATCATTCTCTGCCTGCCTGATTTCTGGTTTCCAATTTACCCAAATGTCTGAATTTCATAGCAGTCTTAAATTCTTCACTTCAAAGCAGAAACAATGCCATTCAGGGTCTGAGTGGTGCTGGGGGCTTATTGCAGCCTTTGGATCAGGTCTAACAATTTGCACCATTGTTTTGCAGATCAGGCAGGCATTTGGATATGTATGGCTCAGTTGAGGAGGTGAGAATTGATCCCTGTCTGGAATGTGCTTTTTAACTCTCTTTCCCAGCTTTCTGGCAAAGTCTGTGTGATGGTTTCTTCATCATAATTCCCAGAACAAGATATTCTACAGCTAATATTCCACACACTTCACCAAATGGGGGTAGTTGTGTGAAAAAGAAGTTCCTGTCTGTGTGGATGGACAGTTTAAGGGTGAAAAAATGACCTGATGTCCACATATAGTAACTCAACCAAATTCTGTAAGGACACAAATGCTGGAGAAGCTCATCTGATCAAGCAGTGAACCTTTATAGAGTACAGATACTCGTAGCCCTGTTAAAAGGCACAAGCCTGAAACACTGGTTGTGTATCTTTTTTTAAACTTTATTTATGAACATGTAAAATACATAGTAAACAAAATAAACCAACCTCCCAAAAAAAACTATATTCCATCCCCCCTCCCCATAATTACCCCCCCCCCAAACTCCCTCGACTGAGGGAGAGAAAAATCATATCAATTCGTTGCGGCAGAATGAAAACACCAAACCTAATTTTCCACGTCATCGCAATGCATTTACTGGCCACTGCTAATACTAACTGAATAAACTTAATTTGAGGTTTATCCATTCTTAATCCCGTTGTTCAAGTTGTAATATACCGCATTAGAAAAAGCAGTGGACCGAACATAAAAAGAGTTTCTTTAAAGTAGTTTCAAATAAATCCTCAAAGGCTTAACTTTATCACACAACCAGACAGACAAAAAAAAGTATTAATTTGAATCCCACAATGAAAACATTAGTCTGAATTACTAAATCATTATATTTTTTTCCTGGAGTTAAATACAACTGATGTAAAAAAAAATTATAATTCACCCAATTATATCGCACATTCATCAATTTAATCCACCATCTTCACACATAGTAAGTAGTCCGTTCTTCTTGGGTTAATTCTAAAGAAGAATCTCCCATTTAATCTAAAGTTGGTTTAGCCATTTTCTGTTGTCACAAACATTTCTGAAATAGATCCCTTTTTTTGCCCCATTTACAATTTTCAATTTTAGTTAACTTGGGTATCTTCAATTCCCGCCCAAATCCACCTGTGACAGCACTTGCATGGAATGACACCCGTTTACCATGTCCCTCTGTTCAACCTCACTCCTCAGTGCCCGACCGTTCACCGTGTCTATCTTTTCTTGGTTTGCCCTTCAAAATGTGACACCTCACACTTGTCTGCATTAAATTCCATCTGCCCTTTCTCCAGCTGGTCCAGATCCTTCTGCAAGATTTTCTGGCTGTCCACAACTCCTCCGTTCTTGGTGTCACCTGCCAGCTTGCTAATCCAATTCACCACATTATTGTTCCAGCACCTATCCCTGAGGCACATCTCTCATCACAGGCCTCCAACCTGAAGAGCAATTGGTCTCACCAACTCACTGGCTTCTCCTGCACAGCCGTTGTTTCACATCCAAAATACAGAGGACATATGGATGGATGTTAAAATTCTCAAAGGTACATTAGTTAAAATGGTGTCAAATCACAAGGAACAGAAGTTGGCCATTCAGCCCACTGTGTCTGCTATCCCCTGATCTAAACAGTTCTCGCCTCTCATTCCAAGTTCTGGCTTTTTCCCCTGAACCCGTTGATACCCTGATTCATTAAACATCTATTAATTCCGCCCCCCCCCCCCCCCCACCACTTAAACTCTCTCAACAATCCAGCAACGAGGAGTCACGTGATGGAGTAGTGGCTGGACGGTGAACTCCAGCCCTCTCCAGAAAAGTCGGGAAAAACAAGAGAAAATACAAAGGCACAGAAATACAAGTTAAAGAAAAGTGAATATAAAGGTGGAAAGAAGATGGAGACAAAAGGAGAAAAATCAAAATCAACGGAAAGAAGAGAGGAAGAGAAGACAACGGAGGAAAAAGGTGAAGGCCTTACCTGTCCGAAGAGGCCCGCTGCGGAGAGAGAAACCCTCTCCCTCAGGTCGGTAAATAATGGACTACAAAAATGGCTCGCAGAGCCGAGTAAAAGTGCGCAACCGCGCATGCGCATGCAAAAAAAACACACCGACGGGAGGGGTGACCAGCTGGGGAGTCGATCTCCACGGCCGGCAACGACAGCTGCAGAACACCTGCAGCAAGAGGAGAACATAGAAGACAACGAAAACAAGAAAGAAGAGAAGAAAAGGGCAACAAAGAAACAACAGATGGCCAACCCAGAGGAAGAAGAAGAGGAAGAGGAAGAGTACAGGGAAATAGAAGAAGAAAAGAAAGGCAAGGTAAAGGAGGTACTTGCTCTTGTTAGAGGATACATGGAGTCATTTAAAGAATGGCAAACACAGGAATTCAATGATTTAAGAAGAAGAATAAACAACACAGAAAAGAAAATAAATAAAATGGATATGACCTTAACAGAAATGGGGAAAAAAATGGACAAGATGGAAGAACGGGCAATAGCAGCAGAAATGGAGGTAGAAGACTTAAAAAAGAAATTGGAGGAATCTAATAAAAAAACTAAAGAGACACAAGAATTACTAGCCCAAAAAGTAGATATAATGGAAAATTATAACAGAAGAAATAACATAAAGATAGTGGGCCTTAAGGAAGATGTAGAAGGCAAGAATATGAGGGAGTTTATAAAAGAATGGATCCCTAAGGCCCTAGGATGTCCAGAACTACAGCAAGAAATGGAAATAGAAAGGGCACATAGAGCATTGGCCCCTAAACCACAACCACAACAAAAACCAAGATCTATTGTAGTAAAATTCCTAAGATATACTACAAGAGAAAAGGTACTGGAGAAGACAATGGAAAAAGTAAGAGAGGGCAACAAACCACTGGAGTATAAAGGGCAAAAAATCTTCATTTATCCAGATATAAGCTTTGAACTCCTAAAGAAGAGAAAAGAGTTCAATGCAGCAAAAGTGATTTTATGGAAGAAAGGATATAAATTTACACTGAAGCATCCTGCGGTATTGAAAATATTTATTCCAGGACAACAAAACAGACTATTCTCGGATCCAGAAGAAGCACGAAAATTTGCAGAACAATTACAAAAATAGACTGAGGGATGAAGACGGGTAATGAGAGCAAAAATTATCACGATTGATATGTATGTGGGTAAAGACAAAAATAGACTGAGGGATGAAGACGGGTAAGGAGGGTAAAAATGACCACGATTGATATGTATGCGGGTAAAGAGGTATAAGAGTGAATAGAGACAATGGGCATATGTGAAAATATCTGTAATTAGAGGAAAACATAGAGAGTATAGACAAGAATTAATAAGGGAAGGTAATGGAATAGAGAGAATAAGGAGGGAACTAAAAGAGTGACCTTTGTGACATATAAAAAACAAAATCTATTCTGGGGGGGGCTGGGTGGGGGGAAAAGAGCGGTCACTGCAAAATCAGTTGACGCTTGCGAGTGGATTCGCAAATCCAAATGGAGAGGGGAGATGTGGTTGTCCGACAAGGGATAAAGGGCAACTCAGGAGGGGAAGGGGAGATTGGGGATAAAGAAGATAGAAATAGGAGAATAAGGAAAATGTTGGATGTTGTAGGAATGTTGTCTGGTAAAGAGTTGAAAATAAGAAAACAGAAATGGAAAAGGAGGAAAGGTAATGATGGAAAAACGGAAAGAGAAGATAAACAAAATATAAAATGGCTACGCTGAACTATATGACTCTAAATATTAATGGAATACATAACCAAATTAAAAGGAAGAAACTACTAAACTTACTGAAAAAGGAAAAAATAGATATAGCATTTGTCCAAGAAACACATTTAACTGAATTGGAGCACAAGAAATTAAAGAGAGATTGGGTAGGACATGTAACAGCAGCATCGTATAATTCAAAAGCAAGAGGAGTGGCTATATTAATTAGCAAAAATGTGCCATTTAAAATAGAAGAGGAAATAATAGATCCAGCAGGGAGATATGTTATGATAAAATGTCAGATATATTCAGAGCTTTGGAATCTACTTAATATATATTCACCTAACGAAGAAGATCAAAAGTTTATGCAAGATATCTTTTTGAAGGTAGCTAATACGCAAGGGAACATACTAATAGGAGGGGATTTCAATCTGAATTTGGATCCAAATATGGATAAAACGGGGAAAAAAATTAACAGGAAGAACAAAGTAACCAAATTTATAATTAAATCAATGCAAGAAATGAAACTTGTGGACATATGGAGGAAACAAAACCCAAAAGAAAAGGAATACTCATACTACTCGACTAGACATAAAACATACTCAAGGATAGACCTATTCCTGTTATCAGCCCACTTACAAGGGAGAGTTAGGAAAACGGAATATAAAGCTAGACTATTATCGGACCACTCACCCCTGTTATTGGCAATAGAGCTAGAAGACATCCCTCCAAGAATGTATAGATGGAGATTAAACCCCATGCTACTTAAAAGACAGGATTTTAGAGAATTTATTGAAAAACAATTAAAAATGTACTTTGAAGTAAATACGGAATCAGTGGAAGATAATTTTATACTATGGGACGCAATGAAAGCATTCATTAGAGGGCAAATAATAAGTTATGCAACCAAGATGAAGAAGGACTATAATCAGGAAACAGAGCAGTTGGAAAGGGAAATAATAAACATAGAAAAAAAATTAGCAATAAAGGAAGATACAACCAAAAGAAGAGAATTGGCGGATAAAAAAATAAAATATGAAACATTACAAACATATAAGGTGGAGAAGAATATAATGAAGACAAAACAGAAATATTATGAACTAGGGGAAAAAACACACAAAATCCTAGCATGGCAGCTTAAGACAGAGCAAACTAAGAAAATGGTATTGGCAACAAGGAAAAAAGACAAACAAATTACATATAATCCAAAAGAAATTAAGGAAAACTTCAGAGAATTCTATGAACAATTATACCGAACCGAAAACGAAGGGAAAGAAGGGAAAATAGATGAATTTTTGACTAAAATTGAACTACCAAAACTACAAATAGAGGAACAAAATAAATTAACAGAACCATTTGGAACAGTAGAAATACAAGAGATAATAAAAAATTTACCAAATAATAAGACACCAGGAGAGGATGGACTCCCAATAGAATTCTACAAAACATTTAAAGACCTAATAATACCGCCCCTCCTGGATGTAATCAACCAGATTGATGAGACACAAAACTTACCAGATTCATGTAAAACAGCAATAATTACAGTGATACTAAAACAAGGGAAAGATCCACTCTCACCAGCGTCATATAGACCAATATCTCTGCTAAACACAGATTATAAGATAATAGCTAAACTATTAGCGAACAGATTAGCAGAACAGGTACCGAAAATGGTAAATTTAGACCAAACTGGATTTATCAAAAAAAGACGCACAACAGACAATATTTGTAAATTTATTAACTTAATTCATGCAGTAGAAGGAAATAAAGCACCGGCAGTAGCAGTTGCTTTAGACGCAGAGAAGGCCTTCGACAGAGTAGAATGGAATTACTTGTTCAAAGTATTGCAAAAATTCAGTTTACCGGAGAAGTATATTAATTGGATTAAAGCATTATATAAGGGACCGTTAGCGAAAGTGACAGTAAATGGACATGTATCAAAGCAATTTAACTTAAGCAGGTCAACGCGGCAGGGATGCCCACTATCACCATTATTGTTTGCGCTAGCTATAGAACCACTAGCAGAATCGATAAGAAGAGATAATAATATAAAAGGAATAAAAATAAAAGACAGGGAATATAAAATCAGTCTGTTTGCGGATGATGTGATAGTGTACTTAACAGAACCAGAACTATCAATAAAAGAACTATATAAGAAATTGAAGGAATATGGAGAAGTGTCGGGATACAAGATAAACGTAAATAAAAGTGAAGCAATGCCTATGAATAACGCGGATTTCTCAAAATTTAAGGAGGAATCCCCATTCAGATGGCAAACGCAGGCAATAAGATACCTAGGTGTGCAAATAAACAAAAATCTAGGCCAATTATATAAACTCAATTACAATCCACTAATGAAAAAATTACAGGACGATTTAGAGCATTGGAAAGAGCTACCACTAACACTGATAGGAAGGATAAACTGTATTAAAATGAACATTTTTCCAAGGATACTATACTTATTTCAGGCATTGCCAATACAACTGACAGAAAAATTCTTCAAAGAGTTAAAGAAAATAATAAGGAGATTTTTATGGAGAGGGGGGAAACCGAGGATAGCACTAGACAAATTAACAGAATGGTATAAACAAGGAGGCTTACAATTGCCAAACTTCAAAAATTATTATAGAGCCGCACAATTAAGGTACCTATCAGATTTTTATCAAACAAGGGAAAAACCAGACTGGACGAGACTAGAATTAGATAAAATAGGGGAAAAGATACCTGAACACATATTATATAAATGGGACGAAAAATTGGTACAACATAGAACTTCTCCAGTATTACACCATCTCCTCAATATATGGAAGAAGATTCATGTAGAAAGAAATAAAATAAATTACCAAATACCAAAACTAATATTGACGCAAAATAAGCTACTCCCTTTTACAATAGACAACCTTGCCTTTAGAAAATGGGAAAAAAAAGGGATTAAAAGAATAGAAAATTGTTTTTCAGGAAGTAGATTCTTATCCTTTGAACAAATGAGAGATAAGTACAATATAACGGGAGATACAGCGCTGGCATATTACCAACTGAGATCCTACTTGAAAGATAAATTAGGAAGCAACTTGAGTTTACCAGAGGGAAGTAACCTTGAATATGTGATTACAGATACAATGTTAATCAAAAGATTTATAAAAAATATGTATATTAAACTGCAAGAAAAGGAAAATGAGGAAACAAATGGTAAAACTAAACAAAAATGGGAACAAGATTTAAATATAAAGATAAAAAAGGAAACATGGGAGAAGTTATGCTCTGGAACGATGAGAAATACAATAAATACGAGGCTGCGTATGATACAATATAATTGGTTACACAGACTATACATTACACCGCAAAAGTTAAATAAATGGGACCCAACAGTATCTGATAGATGTTTTCGATGTAAAAAAGAAAGGGGAACAACAATTCATGCAATCTGGACATGTGAGAGAGTAGAAAAATTTTGGGATGATCTCAATCAGATATTAAATAAAATAACAGAAAACAATATACCAAAGAATCCAGAGATCTTTCTCCTAAGTAACATAAAAAATAAAGAATTTGGAATTGACTTGGAGGATGCACAAAAAAGATTTGTTAAGATAGCCCTAGCTGTAGCAAAAAAATGTATTATGTCAACCTGGAAATTGGAAGATAATTTGAAAATACAACAATGGTATATAGAAATGAATAAATGTATTCCATTAGAAAAAATAACATATAGTTTAAGAAATAATATTGAAATATTCGAACAAGTATGGGAGCCTTACATTAAATACAATAGCGAAAACCTACCGGGAACAAACATTACCTAAGTTGATGGAAGGAGAAGAAAAGAAAAGAATGGACTCAGTAGAATTTCTGGTGTATTTTTGTTGAATGACAACATTGTCTAACTGAATTAATGCAACCTAGATTGTATAACTAAAATGGATGAGAGGGGGGGGGATGGGGGGGTGGCTTGGGAGGAGGGAGGGGGGAGGGAGAAAAAGTCACTGTAAATGTGTGGAAAAGAAAAAGTGTATATCATGGCTATTGTGATTGATGGTGTGAAAAATAAAAAAATTAAAAAAAAAACAAAAAAAAAACAATCCAGCAACAAATTCCATGACCTTCTGGTGAAATAAATTTCTCATCTGCTTTAAATAGGTACCTTCCAATTCTAAGACAATGTCTTTTTATCCAAGGGAAACATTATTCACATCTACTGTCCAATCCTTTCAGCATTGGAAAGGTTTCTGAAATCTCCTCTCCTTCTTCTATACTCCAATGAAGAGTGGAGATATATCATCCTGGTAAATCTCTGCTCTCTCTCCAACATCAGCACATCCTTTTTAAGATAAACTTCGCAGTTCTCCAAATGAGGTCTCTCCCATGCCCCATCAACACCTCCCTACCCTAGAAACAAAAGCCAACATAGAATTTGCTTTCTTTTCCTGCCGATCCAACCTGGTGGTTTCCCACTCACTATGTTTTCCTGAACGAGAACCCCCCAAGTCCCTTGACACTTGAAATAATTACATGTAATTTCTGTAACAAATTTGAAATTTTTGGAAAGATTTGGGAATCCTATTTATAAACCGTAGGAATTAAGTTGTAATCGCCCAACCTGAACCTTCTGGCTCCTAAAATCCAGAATATTTGTTAGATTTTATTTGATAGTTTTTTAGTAATTTTTTTATAAATACTTTCCAGATGTTATCTTTCTTTTCTATTGGGTTTTTGGGCAGGGGGAATTAAAAAAAATACTATGTATTAATTTTTCATTATCTTTGAATGAGAAATTTACGTACGCATTTAATGCATGTGAAATTAAAATTTTCAAAGAGAAGCTTAACATAACGTAATACATTTTGCTTATTTTCAAGAGTTGTGGAGAGTGAGGAGGGTTTTCATGGACTACAAAAGGATTTGGACTGTTTGGAAAGATGGCAGATGGAGTTTAATTTAGGTAAGTGTGAGGGGCTTTATTTTGGTAAGAATAACCAAGACGTATGCAGTGAAGGGGAGGGCATTGAGGAACAGAGGGATCTTGGAAGAATGGTTCAATAGACAATAGGAGCAGGAGTAGGCCCTTCTGCCTGTCGAGCCTTCAGTGACCGCCATTTCACAGATCATGGCTGATCACTACTATCAGTACCCCTTTCCAGCCTTATCCCCATAACCCTGAACTCCTTTGCCCACAAGAGTCTTATCTAACTCTCTTTTGAACATAATCAGCGAATCTGCCTCTACCACCCTCTGTGGCAGAGCATTCCACAGATTAACACTTCTCTGGGTAAAACAATGTTTTCTCATCTCCGTCCTAAAGGGCCTACCCTGTATTCTTAAACTATGCCCTCTAGTCCTCCTCTCCCCCATCACTGGGAACAAGTAATCCGACTTCACCCTGTCCATCTCCCTGATAATTTTGTATACCTCAATCATGTCCCCCCTCATCCTTCTAAACTCCATCGGATACAAGTCTAGTTTTTCTAGCCTTTCAGCATATGTCAACCCCGCCATCGCTGGAACTAACCTTGTAAATCTGCGCTGCACATCCTCTATAGCTAGTATGTCCTTCCTCAAAATTGGAGACCAGTACTGGGTGCAATACTCCAGGTGGGGTCTCACCAGGGCCCTGTACAACTGCAGAAGGGCGTCTCTGTTCCTATACTCCAATCCGCTCTTTATGAAAGCCAACATGCCATTTGCCCATTTCACAGCTTTCTGAACGTGCATGTTAGCCTTCAGTGACCGGTGAACAAGTACACCCAGATCCATTTGCTCCTCCCCACTCCCTAGCTTGTCTCCATTTAAATAATACTCAGCTTTCCTATTATTGCCCCCAAAATGGATAACCTCACATTTGCTCACATTGAACGTCATCTTCCATTCAGCAGCCCACACCCCCAACCTGTCCAAGTCCCTCTGCATTTTCCTGACATCTGCAAATTTGCTCATGTTATTAATAATCCCCTCATCCAAATCATTTACATAAATTACAAACAACTGAGGACCCAATACCGATCCCTGCGGCACTCCACTCGTCACATCCTGCCATCCTGAAAAAGACCCGCTTACTCCAACCCTTTGTTTCCTATTTCTTAACCAATTTCCTATCCATGTCAGCACCTTACCTCCAATACCATGCTCCCTGATCTTACCCACTAGTCTCCCGTGCGGTACCTTATAAAAGGCCTTCTGGAAGTCCAAATACACCACATCCACTGGCTCTCCCAAGTCCACCCTCTTTGTCACATCCTCGAAAAATTCCAGAAGGTTAGTCAAGCATGACTTACCCTTAAGGAATCCATGCTGACGAGCCCTTATACTATTATTTCTGCCTAAGTGTTCTGCTATTACTCCTTTTATGATAGATTCCAATATCTTCCCCACCACTGACGTCAGGCTGACGTCAGGCTATGGTTTCCCGTTTTCTCCCTCCCTCCCTTCTTAAAAATCGGCACCACATCAGCCACTCTCCAATCCTCAGGGACCTCCCCCGAATCTATGGAACTTTGGAAAATGTCGACCAGTGCCTCCACAATTTCCATAGCAACTTCTTTAAGCACCCTGGGATGCAGCCCATCAGGCCCTGGGGATTTATCAGCCCTCAGTCCCAACAATTTACTCACAACCTCCTCCTTCTAGATCTGGATATGCATTAGATCCCCTACTTCCCCAGGAAAGTTCCCCAAGTCTCTTGATACCGCATGACCACTACCCCCTAACTGACCATAACCTATATCCTCCTTGGTGAAGACAGATGCAAAGTATTTGTTCAATTCCTCAGCTAACTCCTTGTTTCCGGTAATAATTCCACCCTTTTCCATTCTTTTTTTTTTTTAAATTTTTTTATTTTTCACACCATAAATCACATTAGCCATGATATACACTATTTCTTTTCACACACATACAGTGACTTTTTCTCCCCCCCCCCCCTTTCCTCCCAAACCACCCCCCCACCCCCCCCCCTCTCATCCATTTTAGGTATACAATCTAGGTTGCATTAATCCAGTCAGACAATGTTGTCATTCAACAAAATTACACCAGAAATTCTACTGAGTCCATTCTTTTCTTTCCTTCTCCTTCCATCAACTTAGGTAATGTTTGTCCCCGGTAGGTTTTCGCTATTGTATTTAATGTAAGGCTCCTATACTTGTTCGAATATTTCAATATTATTTCTTAACCAATATGTTATTTTTTCTAATGGAATACATTTATTCATTTAAATTTGGTAGTTTCTTCCTTTTAATTTGGTTATGTATTCCATTAATATTTAAAGACATATAGTTCAGCGTAGCCCTTTTATATTTTGTTTATCTTCTCTTTCCGTTTTTCCATCATTACCTTTCCTCCTTTTCCATTTCTGTTTTCTTATTTTCAACTCTTTATAAGACAACATTCCTACAACATCTAACATTTTCCTTATTCTCCTATTTCTATCTTATTTATCCCCAATCTCCCCTTCACCTCCTGAGTTGTCCTTTATCCCTTGTCGGACAACCACATCTCCCCTCTCCATTTGGATTTGCGAATCCACTCGCAAGCGTCAACTGATTGTGCAGTGACCGCTATTTCCCCCCACCCCGCCTCCCCCAGAAAAGATTTCACTTTTCATATGTCACAAAGGTCCCTCTTTTAATTCCCTCCTTATTCTCTCTATTCCATTACCTTCCCTTATTAATTCTTGTCTATACTATCTATATTTTCCTCTAAGTACAGATACATTCATGTATGCTGTTAGGTCTGCTTTGTTCATGAATGAGTGAGACAAACACCAGGCTGAGTCGAAATCAGGGTTCTTTGTTCTTTATTACCGGATTGTAACACTTGCGACTAACAAGTTAGTCGGAGAATGCATTCTGCCGTTATCAGCAAAATGGTGATTTTTTATACCCTTGGATACATGCTTAGAACATCATCATATCATTACTTGTCCAATGACTAAAACTGTTGCTATCCTTTCCCTGCTAGCTTCCTGCCTCTCAATCCATCAATGTCTCTCTTATCTTGTAAGTACAAGCATGCATTCTGTTACTCCTTAGTACTGGGTGACTCCTTCTCCGGTCCCATCTCATGATGTTTTACCTAACAGGAGTACAAGGACACCTCCCCTTCTTGTTACTGCCCTGTACAGGGTAACTCCCTACACATTCCCATCTCATGATGTTTTACCTTACAATCCCTCCTTTGTCCTCTTTAGAGGACAATCTCGCCCTGACTATGCTACCACCGCGTTACATTAGTTCGCCTATTATTGCCAAGCTCTATACGGGTTCTGTTCACAGGGTAGTTCGGCTGGTGGGCGAGGGCTCCCCCAACCCTCCTTTGCGTACACCCCCCATCCGTCACCCCGATCCCATTGCCCGTTTACAAGTTTCATCCCATTTGCCCCCAAGCAAAAAACTAGCTAACCCCCCGTACATTAGTAAATACCCAAGTTAACATATGGTCTACAATCTGATTAATAATGTTTGTGTTACAATCAATGTTATAATATTTGGGTTACAAGCAAGGTTAAAATTATATGTGTAACAATCTAATTCACAATCCCTCCTTGCCATCACATTCCCCTTCCGACTCCAGATCGATCTCAGCAACTCTCTCCGCCTCCTGTAATGTGAGATAGTCTTGCTCCACAGCCTGCACAGCTTGATATTTCGGAGGCAGTTCATCACGGTCAGCAAAGGCTTTCTCTATGGTCCTCGTGACCAGCGTTCGAATGCATGGAATACAACAACAGCCACAAGTGATAAAAATTGATACAGAAATGAACAAACCCAGCAAAAGTTGTCCTAACAATGTGCTCCATCTCCCAAACACTCCCTGTAACCAGGATAAAACAGGATTGGAGACTCCAGACTGGGCTTTTAATTCTTTCGCCAATGCCCTAAGTTTCGTTAACCCCTTAGTGAGTGATCCATCTGGCCCTGTGTTATTAGAGATAGAAGTGCAGCATAGATCTCCAAACATAGCACACACTCCACCTTTCTCTGCCAGGACCATATCAATCGCTATCCTATTCTGAAGTGTCATAAGGGAAGTTTCTGACAGTTGTTGATGTATTGCCTCAACAACGTCCCTGGTCAAATTTGCAAGGCGCTGGACATTATAGTGAATAAGGTTGATCCTATTAACATTCTTATTTACAGTGATGGGAAAAATTGCACTAAAAACAGGAAAGCTTTCAAACCCAGCTGCAATCTCATCGGCTAATTTAAATTCGTCCGGAATATTCCGGGCTTGGCCAATGGCATCAATCCATACCCCATCAGGGTTCCTTCCTCCCGGCCCCAAGAGTCCAACACTCCTCCTTTTTCTCCACAGCCAACTCTCTGTGTGGCGCAATTCTAGGGAATCCTCGTCTCCCTCCTGCATTTTGACAATCAGCACTGGCGCATTAAGGGTTACTAGAGCACACCGACCATCCCAGTTAGCGGGGAGCCAGTTGTACAGCACTCTTCCTCCACAAAACTCATCTGTGTAGTCATTCAATCTGCTACAAGTCTCCTTAGTTTCAGATTCATTTTTTTTGTTATGGGACCTCAAAATCATCCCCTGTATATGTTCATGATAACCAGTAACCTGTTTGGCTGCCCTGTCAGGCACCCATGTGGCATTTTCCCTGCTAATAGTAGGTCGTCTACATACTGAATCAGTGTAACATCTTCCGGGAGCTTTAATTTCATTAGGATTTCGCTAAGGGCCTGATTGAACAGTCCTGGACTGTCCTTATAACCCTGAGGTAATCTAGTGTATGTGTACCGATGTGCTTGGTAAGTGAAAGTTAACCAGTCTTGCCATTCCTCAGCTAAATTCAAGCAGAAGAATGCGTTTGCCAGATCAATGACAGTATAGTATTCGTGCTCCGGACTCAGAGCCCTAAGTGCTACATATGGGTCTGGGACTGGTCTCCCGATGGTCTTGGTAGCCAAGTTAATCTCCCGGAGGTCGTGTACCATCCTCCAGTCTTTTCTACCCGGTTTGGGAACAGGCATGATGGGCGTGTACCACATACTGTCAGGTGCCGCCCTTAAAACCCCGACTCCATTAACCCTTCTATCGTTCCTTTAATACCCTCCTCCTGACTGGGCGACAAGCGGTATTGTTTTCTCCATATTGGTTTCTGCCCGGGGTTGGCCAATTCTAGAAATACCTCTCCTTTTATTACTCCCACATCATAGGGCCCCGTTGTCCATATATGTGGACTCAGATTAGAAAGATATTTGTCTGAGTCTCTGTGATCAATATTTTCTCCTTCTATGGCTCGGTCTCTTTCTACTTTCTCATTCACTACCTGGTCCCATGCTTCAATATTCAGTCTGACAAATTTTCCTCCCTCCGGGGTGGAATATCCCGGGATTTCTGTCTACCTGTATTCACACCCTATCGCTTCCTTTACCATCGGACCCAGCTGTCGAGCGTGATGATCTTTGTCAATACCCAAGGTCACATGAGGCACACTTTCTACTCCTAAGCAGAACCACTCCATTTGTTCTTCTGTCATGACAACCATAGCAGCTATTCCCTCCTTACCTACAAAGATAAATGGACAATGTATCGTTTCTGTCTTCCCTTCTTTTAGAGAGTCCCACCTCTCCTCATATTCCTGGTCCGGGTGGATGGTGTAGTTTAATGTAACATGCATAGGATCTAGTGGATAATGGTAATCCCCATACCGAGGAATACTGGCCCTCCACTCAAAAAACTGTTTAATCAGCCCTGGGCCTGGTTCATCATACAGTAGCCGACTCCAGAAAATACTTCTGAAGCGTTAGATGGGGTCATTACTATAAACTGTCCTCCCCTTCTTATTGTATCCCCTGGGTATGTTAACCGAAGGCCCTTCTCAGAACATTGTATGATTATTCCTAGTTTGGTAAGAATGTCCCTTGCTAATAAATTAATGGGGCAACTTGGCACAACCAGGACAGGCGTTTTAACCCTTTGTCGTCCAAATGTCATGTCGATGTTATCTGTATAGGGCTGTGTTTCCCTTATTCCGGAGAATCCTATTGTAGATAATGTTTTGCCCGAAAATGTGCTCCCTGGGGGTTTTTTAATCACTGTCGTAACTGCTGCCCCTGTGTCAACCATAAATTCAATTTTTTCTCCATTTACCGTCCCCCAAATTTTTGGTGGCTCCCAGGGAGGCGTGATTTTTGATTCTCCAGGGCACCTTCAATAATCAAATTCAGCACCTTCCTCAATATAGTCATTACACTGAGGTGCCTGGACTTGTTGATCACTCTGCCACCCCCCGATTCTCTGGGGCCCATCAATGTGTCCACCCCTACCCCTTGCTTGTCCTCTTAAGTTTCCTCCTCTTCCCCGATAGCCTCTAATAGAGGGTAATCTTTTTCCCCTTGCTCTCCCAGCCTCCGGACAGTTCCGCTGGTAGTGTCCAGGATTTTGGCAGTACCAGCATACTGCATGTTCCCCTCTATACATTGTACCTAGCTGTCTTTCCCAACCATTTCTTACTTGGGGTCCCGGATTTATCACTGGCCCCATGACCTGTGGGACTATCTGTTGGGCCGCTAATTTAACCCCTATATGTTCTATGGCTCTCACCAATTTATCGGTTGTCTTGTCCACCTCCTTCTGGGACGCACTTTCTGACTTAGCATGCTCTGATTGACGATGTCGTTTGATTGCATGTGTCAGGTGTCTTTTCCACAAATCCTCTGACATTGTCTCTAATCCCACAATGTCCCTTAATTTTGCTTGAACCGTAGCAGGTAGTCCGTTTATTATCCCATTACGAAAGTGAGCCCTTCCTAAGGGGCTGTGGTCGGGTCTTTCTCCAGTCCCTGTTTCCCATAAGTCCCATGCTCGAGTGAAATACTCGTGTGCAGTCTCTCCTTCCTTTAGTTGAAGGGTTACCAAGGCATCCAAACTATAGGGTGTAGGAAATGTTTCTCTAAGTGCTTCCCAAAATTTATTCCGAAGTGGGTTAAATTCTATTTCATCCCCCAATTTACTGCTTCTTACAATTCTCTCTATTTGCTTCAGGGCCCCTTCTGCCTTTAATTTTATCATGATAGTTCTGACATCTGCGAGTGCTAATTGTTCTTGGCAGGTTTCTCGCTCAAAACAAGAAATCCATGGACTAGCCCCATTACTCAACGGAGGTAGTTTTTTCATTAAACTCTCTAAGTCCATTCGTGACCAGGGTACATATTTTTGAGTTCCCCGTCCCGTGATCAGTAATGGGCATTGATATCTCAATTTTGGGGATTTCTGCTCCTTCTTTACTCTTGGCATGCATTTATTTATCCCACCTTGTTCTGACTCTTCTTCGTCACTGTCACTGTCCCTATCAGCTTCCAATGTCTCAGGGTCAAAGGTATATTGGTCACGTTCATCTCTAAGATAATCTTTTCGGCCATAGTTTAGTTGTTTCACATCTTTCTCTTTTGTTCTAACTATGTCCAGGTAGGCATGTCTATTTTTCTCCCTCCCGAGTCTTTTCCTTTTACTTTCCTCCCATGGTGGATCGTATCTCGTTTCCTCATCTGTACTACACTTTTCGTCCTTTACTCCTATTACCATTCCTTCAGCTTTAATTTCTCCTGACAGTGTTGTAGTTATCTTTTCCACTTCCTTAAATACACCTACCATTAATTCTTTTTGATCCTCACTGATCTGCCCCAGCACATTAATATCTCTGTTAAAGTTTTTAATGTTATCCTGAACCTTTTTCATGTTCCATTTCTGTATCTCTAACTCCTTTTCTATTTTCTTGGACTCCAGAGGGGTCTCTACATCTATTACTCCCCCTTCTATTTTTATTAAAGGGGCCTGTACCTCGTCTGATGTATCCCTATTCCCGTGGTTCTTGTCACACCCCAGTGTCTCAATATCTGAATATAAGGGACGTGACTCCAGTGTCCCATCTGGGGTGCCAGAGAGAGAGAGAGAGAGAGAGAGAGCATAGCGAGAGAAAGAGATAGAGAGGCAGATACACAGAGCACAAGAGATAGAGAGAGAAAATGCCTTGCACTGGCCCCACTGGGAGAAAAGTCTTCAGATTAACACTTTCGTTTCAAAGGTTTTAAAAGGTTCTCATCCTGTGATCACTGGTCTGGATCAGATTGGGTCTCCCACCACTGGGAACTATCACTCCTTCCTTCCCTCCCACCTCGAGTGAGCTACACGTCAGCCCACAATGTCTGCCCTGATCCCGCAATGGTGGGGGTGCGGGAAAAAGGGAGGGAGAGAGGATAAAACAGGATCCCATTTGATGCGGAGCTGGAATTGTGGGCACAAAATTAAAACCAAATTGTATTTCTCTGCCCTGCCCAACCTGGGGATTTCAGGGCAGCACCGCCACAGATTGGGATTGGGAGGGGGAGTGGGTGAGAGAGGAGGGGGGGGAGAAGAGAGAGAGGGGGAGAGAAGAGAGAGGGGGGAGGGTGAAAGGAGGGAGGGAGAGAGCAAACCCGGACACTTCGTGGCTGGAAACTGGAAACAGGCACTTTTCCTTTCCCTTCTGTGTTTTGTTTCTTCCAGCTTATCTAAGCCTCTACGTTTTAAAATTTTTGTTTCCCTCACCTGTCAGGAACATCTCAGTGCCCCCGGGTAACCAACCCCTCTTCCTCCAGCGGTCTACACATTTTCGGAGCATTTTTTGTTTTTCCAATGCCGCATTACTGGTATTTCGCTCCTCTAATTCCTGATTAATTTCCTTAATAACTTGGTCAAAAGTCTTAGCAGGCAACTGTACAGCCATAGCTGCGGGACCGCTTTCTAATGCCTGTTTTAATTTAGGTTTTTGTCTGTTTAGGGGATCTATGTCAACGAAAATTGCTTTTAAAAATGTCCCCTTGCAAGCTGGATGACTAATATCTTTTAAAAGAACAGTCTCGAAGTCTTGTCCTCCAATTGACTTCAGACTGTCCTGTATACTCTGATTGCTCGTTTTCCACTCTCTGTTTTCCCAAAGGGGTCTGAAAGTTAAATTACAACTAGAAAACCAAATATTTGGGCTATACTTTTGTCCTGTTTCCCTGTACCAATCTATGAATTTACGTAACTTTATCTCCTTGGTGATGTTGGGAATACCCTCATTTAACTTATCAAAAGTATTTCGAATAAACTGGGTGTCTCTTAGGAGTTTGTCAACTTTTTCATTAATATCTCCTACCTGATCCGGACACAGCTGTCGCAGCCTTCTGTCGTCGTTCTTGTTCACCAGGCAGGCGTCCCTGAGTACTTTTTTTGTTGTCTCAAGGTCTCTAGTGTCTGCTGTGGTATTCCACCACGGCGAATTGGGGAAATAAATTCTTAACTTCTCAAGTGTACAGACATTATCATACCTACCGGACATTTATAAGTCAGTCTCTCAGATACAATTGAGGCCAATAAGCCTGAACCTTTGTTTTCTTTCAAAGCCCAACCTTCACGTGGGAGATTTCTCCTCTTAATAACCAGTTTAGGGCAGAAAACTCAGGTCCTCAATTGTTTATAGACCACCTTCTCACTCTATTGGACTTTGCAACGACACAATAAAGACTTTTAAACTCTAGTAGTTTCTTGCGAAGCACTTAATAAATGTCATTCAAACACCTTAAGGACTTTTATCTTGTCTGTAATCACTTACGTGTTACAATCCTGGCATGCGACCTTCAATTGTGGTCGTCTAATTTGTCCGATCTCCAGTTCTTACTGACAATCATAAAGATTTTAAAAAAAAAAAGAGAATTTTGTTAAAACAGGCTTCTCTGGACCTTTTTATCAGCCGGCTGAGATGATTGTCAGAAAAAACAGAAACCGTTGTCCAGTGTTCACTCACCCATCACGTCGGGGTCACCAAATTGTTAGGTCTGCTTTGTTCATGAATGAGTGAGACAAACACCAGGCTGAGTCGAAATCAGGGTTCTTTGTTCTTTATTACCGGATTGTAACACTTGCGACTAACAAGTTAGTCGGAGAATGCATTCTGCCGTTATCAGCAAAATGGTGATTTTTTATACCCTTGGATACATGCTTAGAACATCATCATATCATTACTTGTCCAATGACTAAAACTGTTGCTATCCTTTCCCTGCTAGCTTCCTGCCTCTCAATCCATCAATGTCTCTCTTATCTTGTAAGTACAAGCATGCATTCTGTTACTCCTTAGTACTGGGTGACTCCTTCTCCGGTCCCATCTCATGATGTTTTACCTAACAGGAGTACAAGGACACCTCCCCTTCTTGTTACTGCCCTGTACAGGGTAACTCCCTACACATTCCCATCTCATGATGTTTTACCTTACAATGCTCATTGTCTCTATTCACTCTTATACCTCTTTACCTGCTACATATCAATCGTGATCATTTTTACTCTCATTACCCGTCTTCATCCCTCAGTCTATTTTTGTCTTTACCCACATACATATCAGTCGTGATCATTTTAACTCTCATTACCCGTCTTCCTCCCTCAGTCTATTTTTGTAATTGTTCTGCAAATTTTCGTGCTTCTTCTGGATCCGAGAATAGTCTGTTTTGCTGTCCTGGAATAAATATTTTCAATACCGCTGGATGCTTTAGTATAAATTTATACCCTTTCTTCCATAAAATCGCCTTTGCTGTATTGAACTCTTTTCTCTTCTTTAGGAGTTCAAAACTTATATCTGGATAAATGAAGATTTTTTGCCCTTTATACTCCAGTGGTTTGTTGCCCTCTCTTACTTTTTCCATTGTCTTCTCCAGTACCTTTTCTCTTGTAGTATATCTTAGGAATTTTACTACAATAGATCTTGGTTTTTGTTGTGGTTGTGGTTTAGAGGCCAATACTCTATGTGCCCTTTCTATTTCCATTTCATGCTGTAGTTCTGGACATCCTAGGGTCTTAGGGATCCACTCTTTTATAAACTCCCTCATATTCTTGCCTTCTTCATCTTCCTTAAGGCCCACTATCTTTATGTTATTTCTTCTGTTATGGTTTTCCATTGTATCTATTTTTTGAGCTAGTAGTTCTTGTGTCTCTTTAGTTTTTTTATTAGATTTCTCCAATTTCTTTTTTAAGTCTTCTACCTCCATTTCTGCTGCTACTGCCCGCTCTTCCATCTTGTCCATTTTTTTTTCCCATTTCTGTTAAGGTCATCTCCATTTTAATTATTTTCTCCTCTGTGTTGTTTATTCTTTTTCTTAAATCCTTAAATTCCTGTGTTTGCCATTCTTTAAATGACTCCATGTATCCTTTAATAAGAGCAAGTATATCCTTTACCTTGCCTATCTTTTCTTCTTCTATTTCACCATACTCTTCCTCTTCTTCTTCCTCTGGGTTGACCATCTGTTGTTTCTTTGTTGCCCTTTCCTCCTCTTCTATCTTGTTTCTATTGTCTTCTGTGGTCTCTTCTTGCTGCAGGTGTTCTGCAGCTGTCGTTGCCGGCTGTGGAGATCGACTCCCCAGCTGGTCCCCCCTCCCGTCGGTGTGTTTTTTTTCATTCGCATGCGCGGTTGCGCACTTTTACTCGGCTCTGCGAGCCATTTTTGTAGTCCATTATTTACCGACCTGAGGGAGCGGGTTTCTCTCTCCGCAGCGGGCCTCTTCGGACAGGTAAGGCCTTCACCTTTTTCCTCCGTTGTCTTCTCTTCCTCTCTTCTTTCCGTTGATTTTGATTTTTCTTTTTTTGTCGCCATCTTCTTTCCACCTTTATACTCACTTTTCTGTAACTTTTATTTCTGTGCCTTTGTGTTTTCTCTTGTTTTCCCGACTTTTCTGGAGAGGGCTGGAGTTCACCGTCCGGCCACTACTCCATCGCGTGACTCCTCCCCCTTTTCCATTCTTGATGGGCCAATTTTAGACCGAACCAATTTCTTCCTCTTCACATATTTAAAAAAGCTTTTGCTATCCTCCATGATATTATTTGCTAATTTCCTCTCATACTTCATTTTCCCCTCTCTTATGACTTTCTTAGTTACCCTCTGATGCTCTTTGAAGGTTTCCCAATCCTCTAGCTTCCCACTCCACTTTGCTATCTTATACTTACTCCCTTTGGATTTGATATTGCACTTGATTTCATTAGTTAGCCACGACTGCCATTTGCATCTCCTAGAGCCTTTCCTCCACTTTGGAATAAATTTGTCTTGAATCCTGTAAAAAAAATGTCCAAAAATATCTGCCATTTTCCCCAGTTGTCCTCCCAGCTAGTGTATCTTTCCATTTTATTTTGGCTAGCTCCTCCCTCATAGCTGCATAATCCCCTTTATTTAACTGCAGTACAGATGCTTCCGACTTCCTTTCTTTTTCCCTTTCTAATTGCAGCTCAAAAGTAACCATACCATGCTCACTATTCCCTAATGGCTCTCCTACATCGAAGTCACTTATTAACTCTGCGTTGCTGCACAGCACCAAGTCCAGAATCGACTTCCCCATGCTATGTTCCTCCACTAGCTGCTCCAAGAAAGTATCTCGTAGACATTCAATAAACTCACTCATGTGTTCCTGCCCCCGTCTGATTATCCCAGTCCACCTTCATGTTGAAGTCCCCCATAACTACTGTATTGCTACCACTTTGACATGCCACTGTTAATTCCTGATTTATACTTCTACCGAGATCTAAGTTAATTTTCGGAGGCCTGTAAATGACCCCCATTATGGTCTCATGCCTTTACAATTTCTTAATTCTATCCAAACAGACTCTACCCACCTGTTTCAATGTCTTTCCTTTCAAAGGCCTGAATTTCATTTCTTACCAACAGAGCTACCCCACCTCCTCTTCCTAACTTTCTGTCTTTTCTATAGGATGTGTACCTGGGAACATTGATTTCCCAATCCTGCCTTTCCCGCAGCCATGTCTCCGTAACTCCGACAATGTCATAACCTCCCATTGCCATTTGCGCCTCAAGCTCATCCATTTTATTCCTTACACTCCGTGCATTCATACACAATACCTTGATACCATATCTCCATTCTCCATCCATCTTTGTTCTCGATGCACTTGCCCCTACTCTCCTATCACTTTTAGTTCCCTTTTTCCTTATTGTTTCACCGTCTAACAGAACCACCCCTATATTCACTCTCCTATCTGCTTCCCTATCAGTCCTGTTCCCTTCCCCCTGCCAAATTAGTTTTAAATTTGAAGGTGGATTCCCATGGAGAAAGAAGGCTTTGGGTACGCTGGCCTTTATAAATCATAGCATGGAATATAGGATCTGGGGAGGTGATGTTCAGAGTGTTGGTGAGGCCAAGTTTGGAGTATTGTATGCCGTTCTGGACTCCAAATTATAGGAAGGATATCAATAAGGTAGAGAGAGTGCAAAGAAGTTTGACGAAAATGTTGCCTGGATTGCAGTATTTTGAATACGTAGAAAGATTGAGTAGACTGGGACTTCATTCATTGGAGCGTAGAGGGTTGAGCGGGGATTTGATAGAGGTATTTAAAATTATCAATGGAATAGATAGAGTAGCCGTGAATAGGCTCTTTACCCTAAGGGGAGCAGAGATTGGAACAAGGGGTCATAAGTTAAGGGGCAAAACTTAAGTAATACAGGAGGATGCTTCTTCACGCAGAGTGGTGGCTGAGTGGAATGATCTACTGGAAGAAGTTGCGCCAGGGTCAATTCTGTCATTTAAGATGAGGTTATATGAGTACATGGATGCGAGGGGGTGGGAGGGTTATGGGCAAGGGAAGTAGGTAGGTGGAACTCGTGGAGTTTCACGTAAATTGGTGCTTTAGGTGCCATGAGCAAGTTGGCTCTTTCTTGCACTCGACTTGATTACGTGAAACCTTTCTGGGATAGAATCAAGGAACTTATTAAAATTTAAACTTTCACTTGATCCTAAGGTATTTTTATTGGGTGATATGAAGAAATTGAGTTTAGAATTAAAATTAGATGAGTCTCAAATTGCTCTTTGAGATTGGGTTTAGCTGGGGCTAGAAAATGACGAGTATTCAATGGTGGCATTCAGAAAGGAGGTCTTGTATTCCATTAGAAAAGATAACGTATAATACAAGCCTCGTCTCCGAGTGGAAATATTAAACAGGCGGAAAACTATTCATAGTCTGAAAATGAGAGGTTATCCGTATAAAAGAGATCAGGAAGAACTTCTTTAGCCAGAGGGTCGTGGATGTGTGGAACTCACTGCGGCATACAGCAGTGGAAGCCAGATCGCTGGGAGTATTTTAAAAAGAACGACAAATATCTCATTAGTGAGGGCATCAAGGGATTATGGGGGAAAGGCCAAAAATGAGAACTAGTGTAGAGTAGCTTAGTGTAGATTTATGGAACAGACTCGATGGGCCTAGTGGCCTGGTTCTGTTCCTTTGTCTGTGATCACTAATGGAGTTATTTCAGAAATGTACAGAAAAAAAGCTGCTAAATTAGAAATTCATCAATCAAGATTAAAATGGGAATCTGATTTGAAAGTTAAAATATGAAAATCATTAAGTACAACTAAAATTATTAATGTCAGGTCGAGACTGGCACAATATAATCTTTTTTACATCGATTATACTTGAAACCCAATTTAAATAAATTTAATTTGACATTATCAGATTTGTCTTGGATGTAATAAAGTAGGTTCTTTTATGTGGATAAATGTGAGGTGATCCACTTTGGAGGCAAGAACAGGAAAGAGGACTATTATCTCAATGGTATCTGTTCAGGAAATGCAGAGAGACTTGGGTGTTGCTGTGCATCAGTCGTTGAAAGTGGGCATGCAGGTGCAACAGGCGGTGAGGAAGGCATTCATAGCAAGAGGACTTGAGTACAGAGATCCTGCTGCAGCCATACACGGCCTTGGTGAGACCACACCTGCAATACTGCGTGCTGTTTTGGCCTCTTTAATCCGAGGAAGGACATCCTCGCCGTGGAGTGGGTGCAGAGAAGATTCACTAGACTGATACCAGGGATGGAAGGACTTGCAGATGAAGAAAGGTTGGATAGACTAGGCTTGTATTCTCTGGAATTTAGGAAATTGAAGGTGGATCTTATAGAAACAAAATTCTAAAGGGTTTAGATAGACTAGATGCGGGTAGGTTGTTTGCAATGCTGGGAAAAACAGAACCAGGGGTTACAGTTTAAGGATAACCATACTATAACCATATAACCATTTACGGAGCGGAAACAGGCCATGTTGGCCTTTCGAGTCCGCACCAGTTCACTGATTTTATGCGCCCTCTTCAGGCATTGGGGGAAGGTTTTCAGGACCGAGATGAGGAAAGATTTCCTCTCTTGGAGGATGATGGATCTATGGAATTCTTTGCTACAGAAAGTAGTTGAGGCTGGTTCCTTGTCAATGTTCAAGAGTAGGTTAGAATTGGCCCTTGTGGCTAAGGGGATCAGGAGGTATGGAGAGAAGGCAGGAACTGGGTACTGATCAGCCATGATCGTATTGAATGGCAGGGTAGGTTTGAAGGGCAAAATGGCCGAATCCTGCACCTATTTTTCTATGTTTATATATTCTACTTGGGTTTGTCCAAAATATATACATTTTGGTCCAAAATTAAAATTTTGAACACTCCCAATGGATCCTAGAATATTTTTCCTGGAAGAGACTAAAAATATTTGGATTAAACGGGATTTTTTCAGGTTGCTTTAGCTGTTTCATATTTGGAGGACCAAGTCACCAAATTGCAGAATCCATGTGATTGAAGGAGTGCAGAGATTGGTTAGGTTGTTGCTGGGACTTGAAGGTGAACCCACCAGGGCCTACAGCTGGTCCTCAATGTTGTCGACACATTCTTGGAAAGTGTGACTTGAAGTGAAATGAAGGTTTTACCATGGGCTCAATGATCAAAAATAAGAGAAGTTCCTATTTTGGACACCAAATATCATCATTCAGGTGCCTTACCGTCCAGCGAGGGCGATCCTGTCTCTCAATCCACCACAATCTCTGAACCTCTGAATTGTAGTTGTGGCCTCCCCGTTCTTTTCTGAGCTGAGACCAATATTGACGTTTAGGTCATGGTTACAGATGGGCTGGAAATACTGAAGAAGTTTCCTCTTGCCTTACTCAGTTGCAGTGTCCATACTGGATGGGTAACCCTGGCCATTGATCAGCAGATCCAGAGAACACCGCACAGTACAGGCCCTTCAGGCCTTGATGTTGTTCTAGCCCATATATTCACTCCTTAAATATAACGTACTAAACCAATGGTTCTCAACCTTTTTCCTTGCACTCACATACCACTTTTAGTGGTAAGTGGGTGGAAAGAAAGTTCAAACCCTATTTTAAAATAATCATATGAACAATCTAGAAGCGTCATTCTCAACCTTCCCTTCCCACTCACCTACCACATGAAGCAATCCCTTAATGTTCAGAGATTACTTAAGGTGGTACGTGAGTGAGAAGATGAAGGTTGAGAACCTCTTTCTGCAGGCAAACTAATTCTGAATCCACACAACCAAGGTTCCACAGATCCTTTGCCTCATGACTATCAGAATGAATCTACCCTGGGCAACCCTGTCAAAGGCCTCACTAAAATCCACACACCCCACATCCACTCCCCTGCCCTTCATTTGTTATTTCATTGTTTTCAAACACTTTCTTTCCCCACCACACTTTTAAGTCATCCCTGTCTAATCACGGAACCAACAGTCAAAGGACAAGGCCAGTGCCATTTTTATAAATGAGATTTGATATTTGCTTAAGTTGTCGTTTGTTTCCATGAAATTACCTCAAAGATATTGCTGCGGGTCGACTGTGGAGGCCACTCCTGTGATCACGGTTCGTTTTACTGCGCTTTTTTGGCCAAAATGGCCACACTTTCACGCACGACCACGCCGTACATGGAAAGATTAATGATGCCTGGCGTCCCATTGGCCTGAAATATTCTATTAAATTTTATTAAAATTTTCAAAGGAAAGCTTAACATAACGTAATACTTTTTGCTTATTTTCAAGAGTTGTGGAGAGTGAGGAGGGTTTTCATGGACTACAAAAGGATTTGGACTGTTTGGAAAGATGGCAGATGGAGTTTAATGTAGGTAAGTGTGAGGTGCTTTATTTTGGGAAGAATAACCAAGACGTATGCAGTGAAGGGGAGGGCATTGAGGAACAGAGGGACCTTGGAGGAATGGTTCAATAGACAATAGGAGCAGGAGTAGGCCCTCCGGCCTGTCGAGCCAGCACCACCATTTTACAGATCATGGCTGATCACTACTATCAGTACCCCTTTCCAGCCTTATCCCCATAACCCTTAACTCCTTTGCCCACTAGAGTCTTATCTAACTCTCTTTTGAACATAATCAGCGAATCTGCCTCTACCACCCTCTGTGGCAGAGCATTCCACAGATTCACACTTCTCTGGGTAAAACAATGTTTTCTCATCTCCGTCCTAAAGGGCCTTCCCTGTATTCTTAAACTATGCCCTCTAGTCCTCGTCTCCCCCATCACTGGGAACAAGTAATCCGACTTCACCCTGTCCATCCCCCTGATAATTTTGTATACCTCAATCATGTCCCCCCTCATCCTTCTAAACTCCATCGGATACAAGTCCAGTTTCTCTAGCCTTTCAGCATATGTCAACCCCGCCATCCCTGGAACTAACCTTGTAAATCTGCGCTGCACACCCTCTATAGCTAGTATGTCCTTCCTCAAAACTGGAGACCAGTACTGGACGCATTACTCCAGGTGGGGTCTCACCAGGGCCCTGTACAACTGCAGAAGGGTGTCTCTGTTCCTATTCTCCAATCCCCTCTTTATGAAAGCCAACATGCCATTTGCCTTCTTCACAGCTTTTTGAACCTGCATGTTAGCCTTCAGTGACCGGTGAACAAGTACACCCAGATCCATTTGCTCCTCCCCACTCCCGAGCTTGTCTCCAATTAAATAATACTCAGCTTTCCTATTATTGCCCCCAAAATGGATAACCTCACATTTGCTCACATTGAACGTCATCTTCCATTCAGCAGCCCACACCCCCAACCTGTCCAAGTCCCTCTGCATTTTCTTGACATCCTCCTCACACCCCACACCGCCACCTAGTTTAGTGTCATCTGCAAATTTGCTCATGTTATTAATAATCCCCTCATCCAAATCATTTACATAAATTACAAACAACTGAGGACCCAATACCGATCCCTGCGGCACTTCACTCGTCACATCCTGCCATCCTGAAAAGGACCGGCTTACTCCAACCCTTTGTTTCCTATTTCTTAACCAATTTCCTATCCATGTCAGCACCTTACCTCCAATTGCATGCTCCCTGATCTTGCCCACTCGTCTCCCGTGCGGTACCTTATCAAAGGCCTTCTGGAAGTCCAAATACACCCCATCCACTGGCTCTCCCAAGTCCACCCTCTTTGTCACATCCTCGAAAAATTCCAGAAGATTAGTCAAGCATGACTTACCCTTAAGGAATCCATGCTGACTAGCCCTTATACTATTATTTCTGCCTAAGTGTTCTGCTATTACTCCTTTTATGATAGATTCCAATATCTTCCCCACCACTGACGTCAGGCTGACCGGTCTATAATTTACCGTTTTCTCCCTCCCTCCCTTCTTAAAAATCGGCACCACATCATCCATTCTCCAATCCTCAGGGACCTCCCCTGAATCTATGGAACTTTGGAAAATGTCGACCAGTGCCTCCACAATTTCCATAGCAACTTCTTTAAGCACCCTGGGATGCAGCCCATCAGGCCCTGGGGTTTTATCAGCCCTCAGTCCCAACAATTTACTCACAACCTCCTGCTTCTAGATCCGGATATCCATTAGATCCCTTACTTCCCCAGGAAAGTTCCCCAAGTCTCTTGATACCACATGACCACTACCCCCTAACTGACCATAACCTATATCCTCCTTGGTGAAGACCGATGCAAAGTATTTGTTAAATTCCTCAGCCATCTCCTTGTTTCCGGTAATAATTCCAGCCTTTTCCATTCTTAATGGACCAATTTTAGACCGAACCAATTTCTTCCTCTTCACATATTTAAAAAAGCTTTTGCTATCCTCCAAGATATTATTTGCTAATTTCCTCTCATACTTCATTTTCCCCTCTCTTATGACTTTCTTAGTTACCCTCTGATGCTCTTTGAAGGTTTCCCAATCCTCTAGCTTCCCACTCCACTTCGCTATCTTATACTTACTCCCTTTGGATTTGATATTGCACTTGATTTCATTAGTTAGTCACGGCTGCCATTTGCATCTCCTAGGGCATTTCCTCCACTTTGGAATAAATTTGTCCTGAATCCTGTGGAAAATGTCCAAAACCACCTGCCATTTTTCCCGAGTTGTCCTACCAGCTAGTGTATCTTTCCATTTTATTTTGGCTAGATCCTCCCTCATAGCTGCATAATCCCCTTTATTTAACTGCAGTACAGATGCTTCCGACTTCCTTTCTTTTTCCCTTTCTAATTGCAGCTCAAAAGTAACCATACCATGCTCACTATTCCCTAATGGCTCTCCTACATCGAGGTCACTTATTAACTCTGTGTTGCTGCAATGTACCAAGTCCTGAATCGACTTCCTCATGGTATGTTCCTCCACTAGCTGCTCCAAGAAAGTATCTCGTAGACATTCAATAAACTCACTCTTGTGTTCCTGCCCCCGTCTGATTATCCCAGTCCACCTTCATGTTGAAGTCCCCCATAACTACCGTATTGCTACCACTTTGACATGCCACTCTTAATTCCTGATTTATACTGCCACCGATATCTGAACTACTTTTCGGAGGCCTGTAAATTTCCCCCATTATGGTCCTCATGCCTTTACAATTTCTTAATTCTATCCAAACAGACTCTACCCACCTGTTTCAATGTCTTTCCTTTCAAACGCCTGAATTTCATTTCTTATCAACAGAGCTACCCCACCCCCTCTTCTCAACTTTCTGTCTTTTCTATAGGACGTGTACCCGGGAACATTGATTTCCCAATCCATTCGTGGGAATTCGGTCGTGTCTACAGGAAAAAGGGAATCTCAGGGTTGGATGTGATGTCGTGCATGTTCTCTGCCAATCAATGGGAAATCTCCAAATCTTCAATCTTGGTGCAAGAGCCCACGAGGTACAAACCAACCATCTCCTGTCCAAGCTGCAGATTGCAAGGGCTGTAAAGTGCTGCCACCGCCTGTTCACACCGAGTACTGCATACATGATGAGAGAGGGAGAGAGGGAGAGAGAGAGAGAGAGATCTAGGTATAATACCACCACCTGGTGTCCGGACTCGCGAACTTCAGGATACATGATTTTTATTTTTCATGGGAGTGTTGGAGAATGAGAGGAGACTTGATTAAGGTTAACAAAATAGAGCAAGATGGATAATATGGAGCTCCAATGAACAGGGAGGTCTCACCTGTGAAGGAGCAAGTGTGAGATCTCCCAGTTCATTCTTGCTCGGGCAATGGTGGCCAATTCAAGACAGCTCCAATTAGGGGAAGAGAATATGCTGTTTCAGGTCATGGGTTTGAAACGGTTTCCCCAGTTGTGCCATTCAGACTCAAGAGAGCAGATGCTTGCAGACAGGAAGGAAACC
Organism: Narcine bancroftii; assembly: GCF_036971445.1. Lineage (NCBI taxonomy): Eukaryota > Metazoa > Chordata > Chondrichthyes > Torpediniformes > Narcinidae > Narcine > Narcine bancroftii. The sequence goes on along the minus strand of NW_027211804.1, from coordinate 902,635 downwards.
TAGTTTTATTGTGGAGAATTGCTTGTTTTTTGGGGTGAAGGTTGTTTGTGGTCTGAGATTCCTAAATACTTTACAATGGAAGCACCACTTTCCCTTGTGCCTGATTGCTACATAGCGGGTAAAATGTCTCAAATCTATCGCTCAGCCAGTACTTTTGGTCATTGATTTGGAGAGAGAGTGATGGCTTGGCAATATTTATAGCATGGTGAGTCCAAAGCTCTCAAAGTGACAGTGTGGAAGGAGTTTGTCTGTTCTTTTTGTTTTCTGCCACCCTTGAGAACTTAAAAAGTGTCTGTGAATTGTGGTATTGGTGAGACACAAGCTTGTTTTGCCCTGTTTTTGTTCTGTATGTCTATAAAGTTTCAGTTTAGGGATAAAATGTCCAGACACTGTTCTGTTCAAAAGTCTAGTAACCAAATCAGATTCTCCCGAGTTCTTGTCATGGATATGCATCAAGAAGCCTGTTTAGCAGCAGTCGTGTTGCATTAGAGGTGCACATACAATTTTCAAAAATAATGAGTTTGAAACCAGAAAAAGATCAGGTCGTGCCCAAAGGTTCATCCGTGCAGTTGTATTGAATTGATGCCCCCAGGACCAGAATGTGCACTTCCACCCCATGGTCTTGAGCTTCCCAATTCGCCAATGAACTTTCGGCCACCTTGAGCTGTGGAGTGTGGGAGGAAATCCACATAGACACCAAGAGGATGTAGAAACTTCTTGCAGTCAGTGCTCACTTGATCCATGACTCGTGCTGGAGAGGTGGGTCTACTGTCCTGCCTTCACCTTGTGATGGCTGATTTTTGTCTGTTGGTGGATGGAGGTCTGACATGATATTCCCTTGGCCTTGAGGGAAAGAAGAGTAGAAATTGCAAGGGCTCTGACAGAAATATTTAAAACCTGTTTATCCACGGGTGAGGTGCCAGAGGAATGGATGTAATCTAATGTTCCTTTGTTTAAAAACGGCTTCAAAAGCCAACCAGGTGAGCCTGACAGTGATAGGTTAATTATTGGAGGGTAATCAGAGAGTACCTCGAAAAGAATCTGTTCAAATAGCTGGCCTTGATCAACCATAGCATAGAATACGGGAGTCGGGCAGTGAGGTTGAGACTAGACAAGATATTGGTGAGGCCCTGTTGAGAGTACTGTGTGCAGTTCTGGTCACCAAATGAGAGGAAAGCTATCAACAAAGTAGAGAGGGTGCAGAGAAGATTTAAGTCAATGTTACCTGGATATCAGCAACTAGATTACAAAGAAAGATTCAGCAAATGAAGTCTTTATTCTATGGATTGTAGATGGTTGAGAGGGGATTTGATCGAGGTCTTTAAAATTACTAGGAGGATAGAACGAGTTGATGTGGATAGACTTTTTTCATTGCGGGAGCAGAGATTGAAACAGGAGGTAAAAGTTTGGAAGTAACATGAGGGGGAACTTCTTTACTCAGAGTGGTGGCTGAGTGGAGTGAGCTTCCGGGAGAAATAGTGGCGGCAGGGTCCATTTTGTCATTTCAGGGAAAATTGGAGGGGAGGGGAATGCAGAGAGGTGGTACGAGAGGAGAGTATTTAGTTCAGTGCAGACAAGAAGGGCCAAGTGACCTGTTTCTGTGCTGTAATTGTTATAGGGTTAAAATGTGTGGCAGTAACTTGGAAGTCCGATGCGTATTTGGGAATGGGTCGATGGCCACACTGAAATAGGCCGTTGATTCCCACTTGAAATAATTACATCGAATTCACGGAACAAATTTGAATTTCTCTTTTGAAGATTTGGGATGTGTATTTACCAATTGTCAGAATTAAGTTTTAACCACCCAACACGAACTTTCTGACTCCTAAAACCAAGAAAACCAAGATTTTATTTGAGAGTTTTGGTCAATTTTTATAAATACTATCTAGATGTTTCCTCTCTTTATTATTTTCTATTGGGCAGCTGTGGGAGGGGTTACTTTTTAAATCACTATGCATTAATTTTATCTTATTTTCAAACAAGAAATTTAAGTTTTTTAATGCATATGTTAAATTAAATGTAAAAATGTTACAAATAAGATGAATGAAGAATTGTTTCAGGAACTGGCGATCTTCCACGAGTGCCGTGAACCCCAGGAAGCAGGAATGTGTGAACGAAACACAAAACTGGCCAGAAGAACTGAGGAAACACAGCTAAAAGTGTCCAAAAAGGTGCTGATGCCATCTTGATTTTAATGCAGGTGACACCGAGGAATGCGTTGGGGCAGAGATGGTCTATGGGCAGCCAATACGGACACCTTGGGGAACAAAGCCCGCACCACCAGTAGGGATGGATAATGGTGGGTAATGAATAAGCATATATTAGAGACACCGAGAGAGAGCGACACACACATACCCAGACAGACAGACACACACACACAGACACAGAGAGACAGATACACACACACAGACACACAGAGAAACACACACAGACAGAGACAGAGAGAGAGACACTGACAGCGAGAGACAGACAGACAGAGACACACACAGACAGACACAGACAGACAGAGAGACACACACACAGACAGAGAGAGACACACACACGACACAAAGAGACAGACACACACAGAGTCAGAGACAGAGACAAACACACGACACAGAGAGACAGACACACACAGATACATACACACAGACAT